>NW_006239185.1:295185-303886 GCF_000226075.1 Solanum tuberosum | reverse complement strand
TAATCTATACACATCCTAAGGGAACCATCCTTCTTCCTCACAAATAAGACCGGAGCACCCTAAGGTGAGGCACTTGGTCGAATAAAACTCTTATCTAGAAGATCTTTCAACTACTCCTTCAACTCTTTTAACTCTATTGGTGCCATTCTATGTGGCGGAATAGATATAGGACAAGTATCTGGAAGAAGATCTATACTGAAGTCTATCTCTCTCTTAGGAGGGACTCCAAGAAGATCATCAGGAAAGACTTCTAGGAACTCTTTCACCACTAGCACTGACTGAATATGAGGTACCTCAACACTTGAGTCATTAACTCGGACTAAGTGATAGACACACCCCTTAGAAACGAACTTCCTCGCCTTAAGGTATGAAATGAAATGACCTTTAGGCACTACTGAACTGCTTTTCCACTCTAAGACTGGCTCATTTGGAAACCAAAACTTGACAACTGGATTCCTACAATCGACTGAGGCATAAGAGGAATGAAGCCAGTCCATACCAAGAATGACATCAAAAATCTACCATGTCTAAAACAATTAAATTAGCCATGGTATTCTTGTGATTGACAAAAGTGGGACAATTACAATAGACTCTCTCTGCTAGAATAGACACACCAATAGGTGTAGAAACACTGAATGGTTCACTAAGTTGCTCAGGAATAACATCAAAATTCATAGCAACATAAGGAGTTACAAAACACAAACTCACTCCTAGGTCTAGAAAAGCATAAACAGTAAAGTCAAACACTTGGATCATACCAGTGACAACATCTGGCAAATCCTCTTGCTCTTGGCGACTATTGATAGCATATAAGAGGTTTGTTCCTCCGCCAGTATCGGAAGTAGCCCCTCTAGGTGAAGCTCTGTCTGGTGCAGCAACTGCAGAAGACTGTGCTCTTTTGCCCCCATTACCATTTCCCTGCTTGTTCTTTGGACATTCTCGCATGAAATGCCCATTCTGACCACACTTGAAACAACCAGTGGAGCCCTCCCGACATGTACCTATATGGTTCCTACCACACTTGGCGCATGCAACAGGCTTACTACCCCCTTGTGACACGCTACCTTGATAATAAGCAGGCTTAGCTCTAAGATTTTGATTATTGTACTCATATTTGTTCTTAGGTGCAGGTGCACTAGCAGATGATGGATCAGATCCCTTCTGTTTCTATTGGAAGGATGACCGGTTGGCATTACTCTTGTGCTGCCCGGACTCACTCTCTGTGTTTGCTCTCTTGTTCTTGAATTCTTCTCTATCCCTCAACTTCTCTTCCTCAACTTGCTGCATATATACCATTAACCTTGAGATCTTCATGTCCCCAACCAGCATCGCTGCCCTTCCCTCTTTGCTTGAAGAACGGGACAACGCAGTAAGAAACAGACTAATTCTACTCCTCAAATACGCAACCATCTCCGGAGCATAGCGGGATAGTTGGGTGAACTTCAACCCGTACTCATGAACACTTAGAGAATCCTTCTTATGTGTGAGGAACTCACGTACCTTGGCCTCTTTCGATTCTCGGGGAAAGAAACGCCCTAAGAAAGCCTCCTCAAAACAAGCCCAACTCGGAGGTGGTGCATCCTCAACTCTACCCTCTTTCCACTGATCAAACCAAGTCCTAGAAACACTCTTCAGTTGATAGGCAACTAGTTCAACTCGCTCAGTATTGGCTACATGCATGACCTCAAATACCTTCTTCAGTTCCTCAATAAAATTCTCTGGATCCTCTGCAGTGCTCGAACCCGTGAAACTTGAAGGGTTCATCCTCAAGAACTGACGAATTCTTGAAGTGTGATCCCCTTCTTGTCGAGCTCCTCTTTTCTTCCCAACCTGGTTAGTCACAGCTTGACTCAGCATCCTGATTTCTTCTCTGAACTTAGCATTAGTGACTTACCCTTGAGGTTGCACTTCAGGTACATTGGGTACCGCTTTCTTCTCAATATTTCTCTTAGCTGGCCGACCTCTGACTGCTCTTCGTGGAGGCATGATTACCTGAAAACACGCGCAAATATTAATTAGAAGGAAACTTTTTATAGATCAACTCTAATGCACAAAAGTTCAAAAGAAATTGGGTTTCCAAGAAATACATGGAGAACGAAGAATAAGATGACTTATGAGCACTAGAAGAAGAATTGAGAAAGGAAGGGAAGAGGATGTTTTGAGAACATCACATCTCACGAGGATGAAAGTCACTAAGCCTAAATGACCATACCTCTGCACTCAGCCCCATTACAAGCCTTAGAAAGAACTTTTTGATCTTGAGTAAGCCGAATCGAAAGTCAATTGGAAAATAAGGGCAAACCTATGGGTGAAAGCATGCATTGTGTTCCTCTTTTTGAGTGTGAGCGTTGTATCTGATTCCTGATCTTAAATTGACTCATATATGTGTGTAAATATGGAATCATTCTTTGTACGACGGCATTTAGATACTTTTGTTGAGTTTGAACTTGCACAAGTAGCAAGTATTGCGAGCATGAGAATCTTTGGTGATGGTGTGTCACAATTTGAATCTTTGAGTACACAATTGATCCTTGCATAAGTGAATTGAGTATTGTTGTGTGCATTCATGATTTTGTCTTGTGTAGCACTGTTTGAGGCACCCCTTTTGAATGGTTGAACTTGAATTTGCTTGAGGACAAGTAAAAGTTTAAGTTGGGGGTGTTGATGAGTCCACAAATTGGACTCATTTAGGGGTTTATTTTAATGGAAATAGTGTCCTTGAATGTTTTTTTACCTCAATACCTGATTAAAATGCTGAAGTTTCAGGTATTTGAAGTTTTAATTGAACCATGGACACTTAGGAGCAAAACGGAGCAAATAGGGCTGAAGAGAACAAGAAATGGAATCTTGCGGATCGCCGAGTTTAACTTGGCGAGTAACCGAAATGACATGAGCCGCCCTTTGTTCCAGTACGCGAAGCCTTGAAGGAAGTGGATCAAAAGGCAAGGAAATGAGCAGTCGGCGGGTCGCCGATCAGTTCCGCGAAGTAATACCGTACCGCGCAATGATCCAGAATGCGATGATGCTAAAGGCAAGACACTAAAGGCAATGAGCTGACCAAAAGGCGGATCGCCGAGTTCATCGGCGATCTCGACTAATGTCGCCGAACAATCCTCCGCAGCACAATCTGTGAAAACTATAAAAACTATTTAGAATTAGATTCTGAGAAGATTGGACAGGAGTGGAACATATTATTATTATGTTTCACTTTAGAACATATTCTAGCTAATATTTTTCTCTCAAGTTTGTAGAGAGTTTTGTGGAGACTTGAAGAAAAGAGTTCTTCTTCCTCAAGTTGGAAGTGGGTCTTTTCTATTCACTTTCCTTTGCTTAATTCAAGGTTTAATTTCTTATACCCAGTTGATTTCATTATCATGTTAGGTATAATTTCTTATTTCTTGATATGTGGCTAAAAACTCCTATTCTTGGGGTGTGATTTAGCAAATATGGGTTGATATTCTTGTTGGGTCTTGCTTGCTGATAGGTTAGATGTATTTTTAAGGGTGATTTCACCTAGTGGTTGTGGTTTAATCTAAAGGGTTTGTAGTTGCAAATACAAAGCCATCCATGTGTTTTCGGCTTGCCCGAGAGGGAGGTCGTGAAACCAAAACCACTAGACTGATGGCCTAAGGAGTTGGTCGACATAAGGTTCAACCCGAGAGGGTGAGCCCTAGTCCCATATCCTAACACTCAGCTCGAGAGAGCTCGAGTGAGTGGGGTAAGGCATAGGCTAGTCTTCGTGTGGCAAATGGGTGTCCGAGAGGAACGCATTTGAAACGGGGTAAGTTGCCCGAGAGAGAACTTATTTCCATTTAAAGCATAGCCTAGTCACTATTATTTTTGCAAATCTCCGATAGAAAGCATGTACCCAACAATTTATCTCTACTTGTATTGCAGTCACATCCCAAGAACCTTTCCCCATACTTGATTTTCTTGTTTATTTTGTTGTTTTAGTACTTGTTACAAAACCCCCTTTTGATATTTGACACTTTTGTGTCACTGCTTTTGCATTTACATTGTTGTTTATCGCAAATGTCTTTAACTACGAGTAACTTGAATGAAATTCGAATTGGTTATTAATTCTCAAAACCGCTCCCTTGGGACACGACCCCAACCCTTGGTTGGGTTACTATATTATTGACGATCGTAGACACTCATATCGTAGGATAGTGCCATTGGTCACGATAACCAACAGGGTTGTCCTTGCATTTCTAGTCAGTTAGAGGCTATTTTCAGACATAGATAGATTCAACTTAGTATTAAGTTAATATTTTCTTTGTATTAAACTCATCAATTATCATTTATCTTAGTTATAGTATATGGGTATTCACCATCTTTTCATTTTTATTTACGATTTAGCTTCCGCATCAGTTTATTATCTTTAGTATGCTCATGATCAGGCCAGCAGGGTTAGCTTGGTATCACTTGTGGTCCTAAGTCCCGAATCCACGCCTCGTGGGTAGTCTCGGGGAGTGACAACATATAACTGGCATTTATAGTAAAAATGTGATTATGAACTTATGAATTGGTATATACCAAATTAAAAAAAAATTCATATCTTTTAGCATAAGAGTAATTCTTGAAAAAAACCTACAGATACGTCAGCTTCAATTTGGGTGATTAGGCTTAAATAATTTTTGAATGAAGTTTCTAGATGCACATTGTTATGAGATCACAAACAAGATTCACGAAAATATGGATTTCAAAAGGATTAGTAAAAAGAACTCAATAATATTTCTGAAGGAATAAAATTCAAGTGATAATGTGTCAATTCATACACTATTTAACAACACGTCATAAGAGCTAAGTCTAATTCAATAGGAAGGGAAGGAACAATTATCGATAACTATTTCAATTACAATTATTTATATTTACTTCTGCAGCATGTTATAATAGATAAATATTTTATTGAATGAAGCTTCCATCATCATTATGGAATTAGGTAGAATATATTTCCTTAAATGATCCATACCGATAGACTGCAAATTTATTATTTTCTCTTCTTTGTCTATGTAACAATTTTAAATTTGGAGTTAAGAATTTTATTCTTTCAAATTCTTTAAGGTTAGAATCTTCCCAAACATTTATAGTCATTTATATTTTCACTATATTACCTTGACATTAAGAATGATCTCATGTAATTGTGTAAGTACGTATTTATCTTAAATATCAAATTGTATTTGGGGCTTGGACTTGGATCAGACCTTAAAATAAATATTTTTATAAAGCTTAAATATTTTCTCTATAAATAACAATGTTTTTACAGACAAGAATAGTATATATATTTGTAGTTCGATACAAACTGTACAAAATAGGTCAAAAATTAAAGTGACCAAGAGACAAAATAAAACAAGAAATAGATAATGATAGTTTACGTACACTCAGTAATAACATTGTGATCATCATTTTTGAGAAATCTTTTCACAATATCTAGGCATGGTTGCAAAACAAATTCCTCCATGCTTCGTGAACAACTTCGTTTCTATCTTCCTTTAAAATGTCTGTAGCAATAATATGATTCACCGACCACATTTTCTCATTTATTAATCGTTGAATCTTGTCAAGTTGGTTACAAATTAATATACGAGTATTACGCTTGATACTTGAAATTGAAGCTTGAAGAATCACCTTCTTTGATTCATCATCTCCGTCTATATTTTTTACTTCTCTTAAATATCTGGCCATTTCAGGGACACCAATGGACCGTTGGATTCCTTTGGTGTAATCTGCATCTGGAATGAAAATTTGCCATACCTCATCCACCAGCCCTGGATGCAACATAAATTGAAGAATAGTTTTATTTAGTTGAACATATATTTGTAAACCAAAAGTATTATTAAGAATACTATATAAGAAAAGTTTTACTTAGAGTAATTATTATATTTTGATTCATATACAAAATAACTACAAAAACTACCTACATTGACCATTTCGTCAACCATCGTGTCAACTTTACGGTTCAAGACTGATTGCTCTACATCAATCCAAATAAAGCAACTATCATACTTATATTTGAACATGAACACATGGTCTTCCACAAGTTTTTCAATATACGAATTTGACCCTCCAACAATAATTGGAACACATTGAGTCTTCAAATTCTTTTCTATGTAGACAATGGACTTCAGACAGAAATCTTCGGTCGTGAAGTCGGAATCTGTCTCACTTTCACCTAGACAATTGTGAAACAAAATAACTGTCCATTAATATTCACATTAAAATAAATGAATCGCAAAAAAAAAGTCTTTTTTGAATATGTATACCTAGCAAATAGTGTCGTAAACCTTGTTTCTCATCGTGTGTAATATTGTTGGTCACGATTTCGAGTCCCTTATACACTTGCATTTTATCCGAGTTCATTATTTCTCCTCGAAAATTGGTGGCAAGGTCAACAGAGAGACGAGATTTTCCTGTTCATATTGCTCCCATTATGAACACCACTTTCCTTTTGTTGAACATGTTGTTGTTATTGATGAAAGTATTCATTTTAGCTACACATAAAATAAAATCATAATAATAATTAGTTTAAAATAGTAAATAATCTCATGAAAACCACTCATACATTAAAAAATCTTATAAATATAAAGTTAATAAGTAGAAACCTTGCTTGAGATGTAATAAACTATGTCAAAGAATATATTTTTCTTGATGGTATTTATGAAAGAGATTGCATTGAGCATTTATAGTAAAATGTATTTGTGGAATTATTAATTGGCATACCATATTCAGAAATACTGATATCTTTTAGTATAAGATCAATGACTTTTGAAAAATGTATAGATATGTAAACTGCATTTTTGGTAATGACAAGTAAATAATTTTAGGATAAAGTTATCAAATGTACATTTTTTGGAGATCGCCTATAACTGGGCATTTTTAGTAAAAATGTGATTATGAACTTATGAATTGGTATATACCAAATTTTAAATAAAAATCATATCTTTTAGGATAAGAATAATTCTTGAAAAAAACCTACAAATACGTTAGCTTGAATTTCGGTTATTAGGCTCAAATAATTTTAGGATGAAGTTTTTAGATGCACATTGTTATGAGATCATGTACAAGATTGACAAAAATATGGATTTCAGAAGGATTGTAAAAATCACTCAATAATATTTCTGAAGGAATACATTCAAGTGATAATGCGTCAATTCATACACCATTTAACAACATGTCATATGTGCTAAGTCTAATTCAATTAAAAGGGAAGGAACAATTATCGATAACTATTTCCATTACAATTATTTATATTTGCTTGTGCAGCATGTAATAATAGAGAAATATTCTATTGAATGAAGCTTCCGTCATCGTGATTGAACTAGGGAGAATATATTTCCTTAAATGATCCTTACCGATAGTGTAACGACCCTAAAAATGAACTAGATAAAACTAGAGCCTCACATGTGAATTTGGAGTTGAGAACTTGATGAAATGATGAGAAATGACCGTGACGTCCGGAAACTAGTCATTTGAACTAGTGAGTTGTAAGGGTCAACTTTAAATGGTCATATCTTTTAGCTCAAAACGAATTATGTGGGCTATTACCTATCCAATTAAAGGTCTCTGAGTCCTCTTTCCAACGCCACTAAGTTTGCCCAATTCCGACCTTGGAGTAAAAAGTTATGCCTGAAATAGTGAAGCACTGTCCAAAGGACGAGTTTAGACGGGAATGGGCACAATTTTTAAGTCAAGACTTTATGGGTCCTTAGTCCTTTTCCAAAATTGACCCTATGCTATTCTATTCCTTTCCTAGCAATTATAAAACCCTTTTAGACAATTCTTCCATTTTTAAGTCACTCCAATTAGAATTAAAAAGAAATCCTCTCAAATATTTCTCTCTACAATCCTCTATTTAAGAAGGTCAAGAACTTGGAGCTAGGGCTTGGTTTGAAGGTGGTTTCTTCATCAATTTTCTTGGGGAATCTTAACAAAGGTATGGTGACCCTTGATCCTTGATCAATCTTTCTTTCAAGGAGTCCAATCAAAAGGGTTTCAAAAGTGTTTCAAAGAACAAAAATCTCAAATTCTAATCTAAGCATGGGTTCATTGGCAAAACGTTTCCTAAGCCATTATATTGATGATTTAATGTTTGATTAATGTTTTTAAAATGATTTCGTATGGAATTCCTTGAAAAACCCATGTTTTCCTTGAATTCCTAAATTTGCTTATGAAGTGGGTCTTTTGCTTATGATTCAAAGTTCATGAAATTGTGTTTGGATTAGATTGTATTAGTGACTCTTATGATTTTCTACATCTATCTATGATGAATTGATGATGTATGGATGAATGGAAGTTGTGGCCTTATGGGCAAGTTATGGATGAATTCTCTTGTGGTAAGTAAAATGGTTGGGACTTAAGTGTTGTTGATTATGGCTTTGAAGGATGGTAAGTTGACCTATTTTATGAAAAATGTTGAATTAGTAGGGAATTGAGTAATGTTGGTTATCCCTTTAGAAAATGGTAAGATGGCTTAATTTCTTAGTATTGATATAATTGTTATTGGTTGGTTTGATCCACCTTTGATGGAGGTGGTTATTTGTTTTATTATCATGAATTGAGGCCATTAAGGGCATTATATGAATGTTATTATATTGTTGTATTATTATACACATATGAGGCTATATTTAAAGTTCTACATGAAGCTATATGTAAAGTTTTATGTGAAGCTATATGTGAAGGAATGACGTGAATGAGTTTTATG
>NW_006239185.1:293329-293489 GCF_000226075.1 Solanum tuberosum | reverse complement strand
CCCTTATGTGTTTAAAGTGTCATTCGAGGACGAATGTTCCCAAGTGGGGGATAATGTAACGACCCTTAAAATGAACTAGTTAAAACTAGAGCCTCACATGTGAAATTTGGAGTTGAGAACTTGATGAAATGATGAGAAATGACCGTGACGTCCGGAAACT
>NW_006239185.1:277503-293113 GCF_000226075.1 Solanum tuberosum | reverse complement strand
GTTGGTTTTATCCACCTTTGGTGGATGTGGTTATTTGTTGTATTATTGAGAATTCAGGCCATGCAGGGCATTATATGAATGTTATTATATTGTTGTATTATTATACACATATGAACCTTTCCTAGCAACTATAAGACCTTTTTATGACCCTAATTCTTCCATTTTAAGTCACTCCAATTAGAATTAAAAAGAACCCAACTCCTCTCAAACATTTCCCTCTCTACAACCCTCCATTTAACAAGGTCTAGAACTTGGAGCTAGGGCTTGAATTGAAGGTAGTTTCTTCATCAAATATCTTGAGGAATCTTAGCAAAGGTATGGTGACCCTTGATCTTTGATCAATCTTTCTTTCAAGGAGTCCAATCAAAAGTGTTTCAAAGTACAAAAATCTCAAATTCTAATCTACGCATGGGTTCATTGGAAAAACGTTTCTTAGCCATTATATTGATGATTTAATGTTTGATTAATGTTTTTAAAAATGATTTCGTATGGAATTCCTTGAAGAACCCACGTTTTCCATAAATTCCTAAATTTGCTTATGAAGTGGGTCTTTTGCTTATAATTCAAAGTTTATTAAATTGTGTTTGGATTGGATTGTATTAGTGACTCTTATGATTTTCTACATCTATCTATGATGAATTGATGATGTATGGATGAATGGAAGTTGTGGCCTTATGGGCAAGTTATGGATGAATTCTCTTGTGGTAAGTAAAATGGTTGGGACTTGAGTGTTGTTGATTATGGCTTTGAAGGATGGTAAGTTGATCTATTTTATGAAAAATATTGAATTAGTAGGGAATTGAGTAATGTTGGTTATCGCTTTTGGAAAATGGTTAAGATTGGCTTAATTTCTTAGTATTGATATAATTGTTATTGGTTGGTTTTATCCACCTTTGGTGGATGTGGTTATTTGTTGTATTATTGTGAATTCAGGCCATGCAGTGCATTATATGAATGTTATTATATTGTTGTATTATTATACACATATGAAGCTATATGTAAAGTTTTATGTGAAGCTATATGTGAAGGAATGATGTGAATGAGTTTTATGTGAAGCTATATGTGAAGGAATGATGTGAATGAGTTTTATGTGAAGCTATATGTGAAGGAATGATGTGAATGAGTTTTATGTGAAGCTATATGTGAAGGAATGATGTGAATGAGTTTTATGTGAAGCTATATGTGAAGGAATGATGTGAATGAGTTTTATGTGAAGCTATATGTGAAGGAATGATGTGAATGAGTTTTATGTGAAGCTATATGTGAAGGAATGATGTGAATGAGTTTTATGTGAAGCTATATGTGAAGGAATGATGTGAATGAGTTTTATGTGAAGCTATATGTGAAGGAATGATGTGAATGAGTTTTATGTGAAGCTATATGTGAAGGTATGATGTGAATGAGTTTTATGTGATCTTGTGATGATCCTATGTAAAGTGGATAGCATTGTGAGTTAAAGTATGATTTCTCATGATGTATATATGAAATGATGTTGGATTATGAAGTATCCTTAAATGAAAATGTGTGTCTTGAATTGGTAGACTTAGGTGCCTCTTCTTGATACATGAAAGCTATGAAATGTGAACTCTTGACTTGGTAGGCATAGGCATCCTTATCTTGAGAAATGAATGTATCTTGACTTGAAGTCTTATTGTATTGAAGTGGTAGACCTTGAATTGGTGCCTCTTCATTAATGAATGAATGTCTAGAATCGGTGAGACCTAAGCATGGTGCCCTTTCTATGAATGGCTAACGGGGCATTTTAGACAATGACTTCAACCGGTAGACCTAAAGTTAGTGCCCCTTCATGATGAAGTCTAGAACCCTATGTGAATGTATAACCATGGAGTCGGTAGACCTAATGGTGGTAGCCCTCCTCATGTGTGAAATGATGAACCTTGGACCGGTAGGCTTAAGGCACCCTTTAATGAAGAATCGGTAGGCCTAAGGCACCCTTCCAGGGGGATTTAATGAGCTATCCTTATGAACCTTGATTGGCCATGACTAAGAAATGGGGCCTTTCTTGGGAAGAGGTACTATGAGTTGGTTGAACTAGAAAAGGAACCTTCTCTAAGTACATATGTGATTGAATACTCTATGGGAAACAAGGCTAGCACCGAGTGGATGTGGTTAGGAAGGTGGCCTAGTTGAGTATGAGATTAGGCACAATGAACTTCCTTGGACATCCCCTAAACCATGTGCCTACATGGGATGTGTCCTAGTTCTACCCTTGGCAAGTAGAACACCTTCCACGGTGTAGGGTTTTATGACACCGGATTCCATGTCTAGCTTGCATGGTCTATGTCGGTTAATGCCTATTCCCATCATGTGGGATGTGCACTCTAGTTATTGGATAGGTTCTACAACGTGTAGGTAGTAGTATGGGATGCTATCTACACATGGCACGAGTAGGCTTTGAAGATACTAAAGTGAGTTCCCTAAGTCTAACGACTATTATGTGAAAGTCGGATACTAATGTGAGTTCCGTATATCTAACGACTATTATGTGAAAGTCCCCTTATGTGTTTGAATGTCTCCAAAATGGTTTCTTAAAGAATGTTGGTCTATTGATGTTATGTTGTAAAGGAAATGTCCTTATCTAAGATAATCTTAGGGAACACTTAAGTGTGCTTGAAGAGGTTGTATGGGCGGTCACTTCTTGTCTCACTCAAGTGTGTCTTAAGGTTATATTAGGTAGAGGTCCTATGGTAATGAAATGACATGTGTTCTTTTAAAGTTAAGCATGGGTTGTATATGGACATATGTTAAGTATATGTATGGTTGGCTATGGTCTTATATGTTAATGTTGACTTGTATTATGTCTCTTATACTTGTAAAGGAAAGGTTTTATCAAATGCTATGAAAGCATTACTTCCTTGGAAGTGAATTTTTGACATGTTTTTGCATGGTCTCCATACCTATTACTTAATTGTGCTAACCCCTTTCTTTCCCTTTTTGAACTAAGTGTAGGGATTTGGAGATGGTGACATGTCATGGCTTTGATAGGTTTTCAAGCGTTGAAGATGAAGACTTGGTGTGTCCTGATAGATTCGAGGACAATACCCAATATGTTCTTTTATGTCTTTTTAGTATTGTTTAAGTTGTGTACGGGATTAGTCCCGAATTTTGTACTCTAAAGTATTAGATGGTTATGAGACATCATGTATAAAGTCTAGAAAGTCTTCCGCTTGCTATTTTTTAATTAAATGTCTTCTTTGTAAAGAAAGTTTTTAATTCCTTATGGTTTTAGTGTCTATGCGATGAATGAATGCTAAGAGGCTTGTATTAGACCTCTTCGAGGTCGAGTACGCCGGTTACGACTAGGGGGTGCTCCCAGGTCGTGACAAACATGGTATCAGAGCATAAGTTTCCGGGATGGTCTTAGGTTGTCTCAAAACCACATCTAGTAGAGTCTTGTTCATAATGTGAAGCGCGCCACATTATGAATAGGAGGCTATTGGGTGCTAAGAAAGTTTCACTTCTTCATTCTTTTAGTCGTGCCATGGAGTTTCTCTCTATAATGTCTTCCCTTGTTCCGTATGTGATGGTCATTTGGGTGTTACCTTTGAGGAAGTTTTAATGTTGCAAGGGTGGAGGGAGAGAATGTTGGTTGTGATGCCAACTATGACTAGGTGACCTAGTAGGTGCGAGGTGAAAGATTGTGGTGACGACTTTAGTATGAATGGGATTCCTTTGGTTAAGCATGTTGTTAGTAATATCCGGCTTAGTCATGAGGAAGTTTTGTGATGTGTTGAAGGAATTTGTGAAATGTGTGGTGATTTAGAAATGCTAGGTGTAATGAGTATAAAAGCCTAGTGTTGTTTTGATCCGACCTTAGGATGGAAGGAGGTGAATTTGAAAGAACTAGTAAGAGTTTCTCCTAAGTGGGTGAATAATGTGGTTAGATGATAAGGTCTTCAAGTGTGGTTGATGTTTATGAATTAGGCTTGAAGGATGTTTTCATTACAAGAGGTTTAGTGAATTAAAGAGTTGGGTAAGAATGGTTTTTGTAAGATTGATGGTATATTCATTGATATTTTTATGAGATGTTAAGGTTGACCTTAGTTAGGTTTACCCTTAAGTGGGGGATGGTATGTTGAGTAGTGAAGTTGTTGAGAAGTGTTGATATCCTTACCTACTTCTATATGTCCTTACTCAAGACTAAAACAAAGAGTTCCTAGAAGCTTTGGTTATGTTTTGAAGTCTTATGTGAAAAAGAGTTTTCCATGGTTTCCTTATGTCATGCATGTTTTAAATGAATTCTTGTTAAATGAGAAAATGAGTTTTCATGAATTTTGTTCCTCATGTAATTATGCATCCATGATAAGTTGCCTAAATGTTGCATGAGTTGACTTATGAGCATGTTTAAAAAGTGTTTTGATGGTGTTGCCTAAAAGTGCTTCTATGAGAAAGTTGCATAATGTGCATTTACAATAAGTTGTCTATTTGCTTTACGAGGTGATAATGTGAGCATGCTTACTTGAGTTTTGGAGAAGGTTGCATGATGTGCTTTAATGAGAAAATTGCATATTGTGTCCTTTGATGTTATGATGAGCATGAGATGATTTGGAGAAGGAAGTACCTCCAATGAAATGAAATGAGAAATGAGAAAAGGTAAAGATGATGCATAAGGAGTTAGTAGATGTTGTGCCTACTTTCTTGAATTGCATGAAGTTGTGTGGGACTTTCTATGTGGAGTTGATGTTTCCTCCTATATTTATGCATTTTTATTGATGTTGTATGCATGTTGATGGGCTGTTTACTTGAGTCGTTACCCCCCTTAAGTGTTTAAAGTGTCATTCGAGGACGAATGTTCCCAAGTGGGGGATAATGTAACGACCCTAAAAATGAACTAGTTAAAACTAGAGCCTCACATTTGAATTTGGAGTTGAGAACTTGATGAAATGATGAGAAATGACTGTGACGTCCGGAAACTAGTCATTTGAACTAGTGAGTTGTAAGGGTCAACTTTAAATGGTCATATCTTTTAGCTCAAAACGAATTACGTGAGCCATTACCTATCCAATTAAAGGTCTCTGAGTCCTCTTTCGAACGCCACTGAGTTTGCCCAATTCCGACCTTGGAGTAAAAAGTTATGCCTGAAATAGTGAAGCACTGTCCAAAGGACGAGTTTAGACGGGAATGGGCACGATTTTTAAGTTAAGACTTTATGGGTCCTTAGTCCATTTCCAAAATTGACCCTATGCTATTCTTTTCCTTTCCTAGCAACTATAAGACCTTTTTATGACCCTAATTCTTCCATTTTAAGTCATTCCAATTAGAATTAAAAAGAACCCAACTCCTCTCAAACATTTCCCTCTCTACAACCCTCCATTTAACAAGGTCTAGAACTTGGAGCTAGGGCTTGGATTGAAGGTAGTTTCTTCGTCAAATTTCTTGAGGAATCTTAGCAAAGGTATGGTGACCCTTGATCCTTGATCAATCTTTCTTTCAAGGAGTCCAATCAAAAGTGTTTCAAAGTACAAAAATCTTAAATTCTAATCTACGCATGGGTTCATTGGAAAAACATTTCCTAAGCAATTGTATTGATGATTTAATGTTTGATTAACGTTTTTAAAATGATTTCGTATGGAATTCCTTGAAGAACCCACGTTTTCCATAAATTCCTAAATTTACTTATGAAGTGGGTCTTTTGCTTATGATTCAAAGTTTATGAAATTGTGTTTGTATTGGATTGTATTAGTGACTCTTATGATTTTCTACATCTATCTATGATGAATTGATGATGTATGGATGAATGGAAGTTGTGGCCTTATGGGCAAGTTATGGATGAATTCTCTTGTGGTAAGTAAAATGGTTGGGACTTGAGTGTTGTTGATTATGTCTTTGAAGGATGGTAAGTTGACCTATTTTATGAAAAATGTTGAATTAGTAGGGAATTAAGTAATGTTGTCTATGGCTTTGGAAAATGGTAAGATGGCTTAATCTCTTAGTATTGATATAATTGTTATTGGTTGGTTTGATCCACCTTTGGTGGAGGTGGTTATTTGTTGTATTATTGTGAATTGAGGCCATGAAGGGCATTATATGAATGTTATTATATTGTTGTATTATTATACACATATGAGGCTATATGTAAAGTTTTATGTGAAGCTATATGTGAAGGAATGATGTGAATGAGTTTTATGTGAAGCTATATGTGAAGGAATGATGTGAATGAGTTTTATGTGAAGCTATATGTGAAGGAATGATGTGAATGAGTTTTATGTGAAGCTATATGTGAAGGAATGATGTGAATGAGTTTTATGTGAAGCTATATGTGAAGGAATGATGTGAATGAGTTTTATGTGAAGCTATATGTGAAGGAATGATGTGAATGAGTTTTATGTGAAGCTATATGTGAAGGAATGATGTGAATGAGTTTTATGTGAAGCTATATGTGAAGGAATGATGTGAATGAGTTTTATGTGAAGCTATATGTGAAGGAATGATGTGAATGAGTTTTATGTGAAGCTATATGTGAAGGAATGATGTGAATGAGTTTTATGTGAAGCTATATGTGAAGGAATGATGTGAATGAGTTTTATGTGAAGCTATATGTGAAGGAATGATGTGAATGAGTTTTATGTGAAGCTATATGTGAAGGAATGATGTGAATGAGTTTTATGTGAAGCTATATGTGAAGGAATGATGTGAATGAGTTTTATGTGAAGCTATATGTGAAGGAATGATGTGAATGAGTTTTATGTGAAGCTATATGTGAAGGAATGATGTGAATGAGTTTTATGTGAAGCTATATGTGAAGGAATGATGTGAATGAGTTTTATGTGAAGCTATATGTGAAGGAATGATGTGAATGAGTTTTATGTGAAGCTATATGTGAAGGAATGATGTGAATGAGTTTTATGTGAAGCTATATGTGAAGGAATGATGTGAATGAGTTTTATGTGAAGCTATATGTGAAGGAATGATGTGAATGAGTTTTATGTGAAGCTATATGTGAAGGAATGATGTGAATGAGTTTTATGTGAAGCTATATGTGAAGGAATGATGTGAATGAGTTTTATGTGAAGCTATATGTGAAGGTATGATGTGAATGAGTTTATGTGATCTTGTGATGATCCTATGTAAAGTGGATAGCATTGTGAGTTAAAGTATGATTTCTCATGATGTATATATGAAATGATGTTGGATTATGAAGTATCCTTAAATGAAAATGTTGTGACTTGGTTGGTAGACTAAAGTGTCCCTCCTTGTTACTTAAAGTCTTGAATGCATGAATGTGTGAAATGGGCAAAACTAAGAAATGGTGCCCTTTCATAAGTCTAGCTTTCCTAAGTAAATGTAAAACCATGAAATCGGTAGACCTAATGGTGGTAGCCCTTCTCATGTGTGAAATGATGAACCTTGGACCGGTAGGCTTAAGGCACCCTTTAATGAAGAATCGGTAGGCCTAAGGCACCCTTCCATAGGGATTTAATGAGCTATCCTTAATGAACCTTGATCGGTAGATCCTTGTGGTGCCTTTCTTGGTAGATGTGCTATGGGTCGGTAGACCTAATGATGGTGCCCTCTCTAGCACATACATGTGAATGAAATTACTCTATGGGAACTAAGGCTAAGCACCGAGTGGATATGGTTAAGATGGTAGCTCTCCCGAGTATGAGGCAAGAGTACAATGAACATCTTTGGATATCCCCTAAACCATGTGCCTACATGGGTTGCTTACTAGTTCTACCTTTGGCAAGAAGAACAACCTCCACGGAGTAGGATAGACTCCGGATTCCATACCTAGCTAGTATGGTCTATGTCGGTTATGCCTATTCCCATCATGTGGGATGTGCACTCTAGTTATTGGATAGGTTCTACAACGTGTAGGTAGTAGTATGGGATGCTATCTACACATGGCACGAGTAGGCTTTGAAGATACTAAAGTGAGTTCCCTAAGTCTAACGACTATTATGTGAAAGTCCCCTTATGTGCTTGAATGTCTCCAAAAATGGTTTCTTAAAGAATGTTGGTCTATTGATGTTATGTTGTAAAGGAAATGTCCTTATCTAACATAATCTTGAGGAACACTTAAGTGTGCTTGAAGAGGTTGTATGGGCGGTCACTTCTTGTCTCACTCAAGTGTGTCTTAAGGTTATATTAGGTAGAGGTCCTATGGTAATGAAATGGCATGTGTTCCTTTAAAGTTAAGCACTATAATAATTTTAAATTTGGAGTGAAGAATTTTGTTCTTTCAAATTCTTTTAGGTTAGAATTTTCCCAAACATTTATAGTCATTTATTTTTTCACTCTATTACCTTGACATTAAGAATGATCTCATGTAATTGTGTAAGTACGTATTTATATTAATATCTATTAAATATCAAAGACTTGGACTTGGACTTGGGGCTTGGGCTTGGATCGGACCTTAAAATAAATATTTTTATAAAACTTAACTATTTGCTCTTTAAATAACAATATTTTTACAGACAAGAATAGTCTATATATCTGTAGTTTGATACAAACTGTCAAAATAGGTCAAAAATAAAAGTGACCAAGAGACAAAATAACACAAGATATAGAAAATGATAGTTTACATACACTCAATAATAATATTGTGATCATCAATTTTGAGAAATTTTTTCACAATATCTAGGCATGGTTGAAAAACAGTATTCCTCCATGCTTCGTCAACAACATCTTTTCTATCTTCTTTGAAAACGTCAGTAGCAATAATATGATGCATCGACCACATTTTCTCATTTATTAATAGTTGAATCTTGTCAAGTTGGTTACAAATTAATATACGAGTATTACGCTTGATACTTGAAATTGAAGCTTGAAGAATCATCTTCTTTGATTCATCATCTCCATCTATATTTTTTTCTTCCCTTAAATATCTGGCCATTTCAGGGACACCAATGGACTGTCGGATTCCTTTGGTGTAATCTGCATCTGGAATGAAAATTTGCCACACCTCATCCGCCAGCCTTGCATGCAACATAAATTTAAGAGTAGTTTTATTTAGTTGAACACATATTTGAAAACCAAAAGTATTATTAAGAAACCTATATAAGAAAAGTTTTAGTTAAAGTCATTATTAAATTTTGATTCATATATAAAATAACTACAAAAACTACTTGCATTGACCATTTCATCAACTCTCGTGTCAACTCTACGGTTCAAGACTTATTGCTCTACATCAATTCAAATAAAGCAACTGTCATACTTATATTTGAACATGAACACAGGGTCTTCCACAAGATTTTCAATATATGAATTTGACCCTCCAACAATAATTGGAACACATGAGTCTTCAAAAAAATTTATATGTAGACAATGGTCTTTAGACAGAAATCTTCGATCGTGAAGTTGGAATCTGGCTCAATTTCACCTAAAAAATTGTGAAACAAAATAACTGTCAATTAATATTCACATTAAAATAAATGAATCTCAAAAAAATGTCTTTTACGAATATGTATACCTAGCAAATAGTGTTGTACACCTTGTTTCTCAGCGTGTGTGATCTTCTCACGACCCAAACCGAGTCGTGAGTGGCACCCACACTTAACCTCCTAAGTGGGCTAACCAAGGAATCTAACCCTAACATATATCAATAATTCAATTACGAATAACAATAAAAATGCGAAGATCAAAACTTTCTAAAGAAACCAATCAAATCAACCTCTCAAGTCTATTACACATTATCCCCAAAACCTGAAAATCATCACATCAAGGACATCTAATCTTCAAATACTAAGTCTAAGAGTATTAAAGACACCAAAATAAATGAATAAAATAGTTTATGTCCGAAAACTAAGGACATCATGCCATGACCAAGAGAATCCAACATGAGCTGGACTGAATAACTCACCCTGGAACCTGATGTGCTGGAGACTGGCTTGATCTAAGGGCGAGTCGAAGTCACTGATACACTCGTTGCACTCCACAAAAAGAAAACAAAGAAAAACACAAATAGGGCTCAGTACAGGGCAACATGTACTGAGTAGATTACATCGGCCAACCCAAAATAGAAACTAATATATAATGAATAATAGTATAAAATCAACTATGACACTTAGCAGGTGGCAAGCAACAAACATATGAACCAGTGTCAACAACACTAAAGTAACTACGTAATCAGTCAACAATATCAAGATCACACGTGAGGACTCATGCCTCCAAACCAAACTAATTTGGGAATTGAGTTCTTTGAGATTGAGTATATTAAGTTAATTCAATATCTTTTTCCTTTAATATTACCGTGTTGAAACGTGACACTCTAATCCAATTATACCGTGTCGGAATGTGACACTCCGATCCAATAATACCATGTCGAAACGTGACACTCCGATCCAATTATACCGTATCGGAACGTGATACTCCGATCCAATTATACCGTGTTGGAATGTGACACTCCGATCCAATTATACTGTGTCGAAGCGTGACACTCCGATCCAATAATATCATTAATTTATCAGTTTTTATCACCACTTTTCAATTCATTAACAATATTTCATCAAGCCTTCTTTATTCAAGGCATCACTTCGATAGAGAGGGTTCAAGATTATAAATTCCATGTCTCAGGATTTCAGACCAATCACAAATCACACAATCAAGTACATAGAGAACTTCACAGTATCATTCAATGCATATCAATCACTATTAAGAGTCTATCTATCAAATAGAATAAACCATAACCTACCTCCACCGAAGAACCGAAGTCAAGCGAACTACTTCTCCAATGCTTTTCCTTTCCTCAATGCCTCCGAACCTTTTCAATCTATCAAGTATATGCACATAATTTGTAAGTTAACGAGTCTATAAAAACTCGTATTATTCTATGTCTAGCCTAGACCCAAAAACACACCTAATTCTATAATCAATTTCCTAAAGTTCAAACCTAGGAGTAAATCTTAATTCCTCCAATTAGCATAATTTTATTGGTATTCAACTAATACAATACTCCTAATATTTAATTACTCATCTCAATATATTAAAACATGAATTTATAATATAATAATGTAAGAAACATTCAAATCCCATCAAATTATACGATCCCAGTACTCAACTTTCAACATAGAATAAGCAGAACCTTATTTCTCCTAATGAACCATTCATAATTGCCCCATTATGTTGTCATCATTACTTATAGTAATTTTGCCCACTATCCTATTCCATTCCAGAATTAACACCACACATATGGCAAATATAGCAACAACAATATTTAATTGAGAGATTAGTTAGGTCCTAAATTAAACCATGAATTCGACTGAATTGAACCACCACAATAGGTTGCAACGGCAATAAACACAGGCCTAACACCAATAATTTAATTCTCTCACCCCAACAAATATGATACCAGAAACTAAACTCATTCCATATTCATATATTTATTATACCCATCAGCACATTACGCCATGAATTTCCACTCAAATTTGTCCTTACTTCTTAAAATAATCTCACTGGAAATTAACAGATTACTGGGAGCCAATCTTGTCTCCAACCCAACGCCACTATCCACACTCAATTCCAACCCAACGCCACTATCCACACTCAATTCAAACCCAACCTTAATTATATAATAATAATAATAATCACCCTACTATTAATGAAGGACATGAAAATTACCTGGATGTCGTTCTTCCCAGGTAGATGCGCCACAGGTATTATTTCCTTGCATGATTTTTTTTTAACCCTAATTATTAAAAGACTAATCATAAAAGTGTAAAAAGTGAACCCCTACTAATCTTAATATTATTTTCTTTAACCACCAACTAAATTAATTATTAAAACTACCCCACTAAATTCATTATTGTAGTTACGAATAGTCCAAAATACCCATTTAAAATCTATCGGAAAGTATTTTAGGAAATAAAAAGCTCTAGTAATCACAACGACCATAGTTACAGATGTTGTTGGTCACGATTTCAAGTCCCTTATACACTTGCATTTTGTCCGAGTTGATTATTTCTTCTCGAAAATGGGTGGCAAGGTCAACATAGAGACGAGATTTTCCCGGTCATGTTGCTCCCATTATGAACACCACTTTCTTCTTGTTAAACTTGTTGTTGTTGACGATGAAAATATTCATTTTATCTACACATAAAATAAAATCATAATAGTAATAATCACCCTACTATTAATGAAGGACATGAAAATTACCTGGATGTCGTTCTTCCCAGGTAGATGCGCCACAGGTATTATTTCCTTGCATGATTTTTTTTTAACCCTAATTATTAAAAGACTAATCATAAAAGTGTCAAAAGTGAACCCCTACTAATCTTAATATTATTTTCATTAACCACCAACTAAATTAATTATTAAAACTACCCCACTAAATTCATTATTGTAGTTACGAATAGTCCAAAATACCCATTTAAAATCTATCGGAAAGTATTTTAGGAAATAAAAAGCTCTAGTAATCACAACGACCATAGTTACAGATGTTGTTGGTCACGATTTCAAGTCCCTTATACACTTGCATTTTGTCCGAGTTGATTATTTCTTCTCGAAAATGGGTGGCAAGGTCAACATAGAGACGAGATTTTCCCGGTCATGTTGCTCCCATTATGTACACCACTTTCTTCTTGTTGAACTTATTGTTGTTGACGATGAAAATATTCATTTTATCTACACGTAAAATAAAATCATAATAATAATTTGTTTTAAATAGTAAATAATCTCATGAAAACCACTCATGCATACATTAAAAAATCTTATAAATATAAAGTTAATAAGCATAAACCTTGCTTGAGATGTAATAAACTATGTAAAAGAATATTTTTTCTTGATGGTGGTTATGAAAGAGATTGCATTGAGCATTTATGGTAAAATGTATTTGTGGACTTATTAATTGGCATACCATATTCAGAAATACTGATATCTTTTACGATAAGATTAATGACTTTTGAAAAATGTATAGATATGTCAACTGGAATTTTGGTAATGACAAGTAAATAATTTTAGGATAAAGTTATCAAATGTACATTGTTTGGAGATCGCATATAACTGGGCATTTATAGTAAATATGTGATTATGAACTTATGAATTGGTATGTACCAAATTTAAAATAAATTCATATCTTTTAGGATAAGAATATTTTTTGAAAAATCCCTACAAATACATCAGCTTGAATTTGGGTGATTAGACTTAAATAATTTTAGGATGAAGTTTCTAAATGCACATTGTTATGAGATCACATACAAGATTGACGAAAATATGGATTTTAAAAGGATTGCAAAAAGAACCCAAAAATATTTCTGAAGGAATACATTCAAGTGATAATGCGTGTAACATCTCGCACCTAGACACGACTATAAAGAGTTTAAAATATGAAAATTTTGATTTTTGGAAAGAATAAGAAAAATCTAGAAATTTTGTCTAAGTTAAGAAAGTGAGTTTTGGCCATTTTCAAACGGTCATAACTCCTAGCTCAGGATGATTTAGGAGAAAATCTTGATATGGTTGGAAATCCCTTGGAGAGATCTTTCCAATGCCGCCAATTTGCGTGATTTTGACATCGTATGAGTGAGATATGCCTTTCGGAAGTTGGGATGTTGGATTGAGGAAAGTCCCAATCTGGATTTAGGGAAGGGCAAAGTAGTTTTTTCTCTAATTTAATTCCTAATTCGTTTTTAGGGATTTATTAGGGTAAAAACTTATTTTGGTCAGATTAGAAAACTTAATTCACGCTTAGGGCTTGGAGAAAAGAGAAAGGAAGAAAGAAAGGGAGAAAAGCAAAGATTTCGCCAAGAACGTCAAGCGTTTGGAATGGAATTCGTTGGAGGTGATCCCTATTAAGGTATGTGAGATATTTTCGTGTTGGGTTAGTTCACCCACACACCAACTTATTTCAATTCAACGATTTGGAGTTGTTTACATGTTAAGGTTCTTGAAGAACATTGTTGAATTCTTGTTGGTTGATTGTTGAATGCCCAGGGTTGATTTGATTTGTGTTTTCGAGTTGTTTTTTGAGTTAAATCTATTGGTTATTGAGGATACTAATGATTCTAAGTGTTTGGGGAAAGAACCATTGAGGATTAGAAGGTTTAGAGTTGAAAAACAGAGAAGAAAAATCGTCAAAACATGGAGAAGGGGGTGAGGCGTCGCGCCAGCCAGCGCACCCCAAAACGGACTCTGAAGTCCACCCCTTTGGGCGACGCGCCATCCAGCACTCCTCAGCAGCCTCTCTGACGTTTGTGTGTTGGCGCCCCACGCCTCTCAGAGCCCAGGGACGCCAGTTCTCCCCATTCGTTCCCCACCTTTTAGTACGTGTTCCTTAGTGATGTACCAACATTTTCTAGTTGATTCCAACACTCTAAGGTACATCTAAACATCATGAAATCATCCATAAACATGAGATCATGAACCTTGAATCCATAATCTAATTCAAGGGAAGTTAAGATCAAAGTCAAGAGAAGTAAGGGTCAAGTCAAGATAAGTTCCTAGAGTTTTCCAAATGTTTTAACTTTGTTTTAAGACTTCAAGTTCAAGTTGAGTAAAGAGTGGAGAGTAAAGTTTGAAGTTCATTTCTTCAAAAGTATATGGGGACTAAGAATTCCCAAAGAGATTTAAAATGTTTTCACATTTAAATAAGAACGAAAACTGAGATTTCCAAAGAACCTTCAGGATAGTTTTCAGCAAAGTAATCGCTTTCTAAATGAAACAAGAGGGGAAACTTTGATTTCCAAGATAGCCTTTGAGCTAAGTTTTTGAGCACTAATCTCAAATCACAAAAGAAGTATGTTTTTAAAACATAAGAGCTAGTATATTTTGGGAGTAGTATTGAGAACTGATATGGGAATGCGAGTTCATATTAACTCAAGTCTCCATAAACCATGTAGCCATCATGGGTAGAAAAAGGGTCATACTTTTTAGATATGTCACCATATAATCATGTAGCCACCGTGGGTAGAAAAGGGCCATACTTTTTAGATGAATCCTTTTCGAAATAGACTAGTGGATCCATTAGGCAGTTCAGGTTCTATACCTTTTGCCGGGTATAGGATGCGCTAGTGATGAGTCTACAAATTGGACTCATTTAGTGCTTTATTTTAATATAAATAGTGTCCTCAAATGCTTGTTTTATCTCAATACCTAATTAAAATGCTTAAGTTTCAGGTATTTGAAGTTTTACTGGAAGCATGGACACTTGGGCGCAAAACGGGAGCAAAAAAGGGGGTTTGAAAAGACAAGAAATGAAAGTCTGCGGATCGCCGAGTCCAACTTGGCGAGTCGCCGAATTGACATGCACCGCCCTTTGTTCCAGTACGCGAAGCCTTGAAGGAAGTGGATCGAAAGGCCAAGAAAGGAGTAGTCGGCGAGGCACCAATTAGTTCCGCGAAGCAGTACTATATCGCCCAATGATCCAGAATACGATGATGTTGAAGGAAATACATTGAAGGCGATGAGCTAATTAAAGGGCGGATCGCCGAGTTCATCGGCGATCTCGACTAATGTCGCCGAACGATCCTCCGCAGCACAATCTGTGAAAACTATAAATACTAGTTAGAGTTGTAGTCTTAGGGTGGAACATTTTAGAGTAAAAAATATTATTAGTCTATAGTATTTTTCTGTATTTTTCTCTAAAGTTTGGAGAGGGTTTTGTGGAGACTTGAAGAAAGGAGTTCATCTTCCCCAAGTTGGAAGTGGGTCTTCT
>NW_006239185.1:269764-277491 GCF_000226075.1 Solanum tuberosum | reverse complement strand
CAAATATGTGTTGATATTGTTGTTGGGTCTTGCTTGCTGATAGGGTAGATGTATTTTAATGGTGATTTCATCTAGTGGTTGTGGTTTAATCTAAAGGGTTTGTAGTTGCAAATACAAAGCCACCCATGTGTTTTTGGCTTGCCCAAGAGGGAGGTTGCGAAACCAAAACCACTAGAGTGATGGTCTAAGGAGTGGGTCGGCATGAGGTTCAGCCCGAGAGGGTGAGCCCTAGTCCCATATCCTAACACTCAGCTTGAGAGAGTGAATGGGGTAAGACATAGGCTAGTCTTCATGCAGCAAATGGGTGTTCGAGAGTAAAGCATTTGAAACTGGGTAAGTTGCCCGAGAGGGAACTTATTTCCATTTAAAGCTTAGCCTAGTCACTATTGTCTTGCAAATTTCCTATTGAAAGCATGTACCCAATTATTTATCTCAACTTGTATTGCGGTCACATCCCAATAACCTTCCCCATACTTGATTTTCTTGTTTATTTTGTTGTTTTACAATTTGTGGTAAAACCCCCATTTGATATTTGACACTTTCGTGTCACCCCCTTTAATTTACTATGTTTTTGTTCGTTAATATCTTTAGCTACGACTACTTAGAATGTAATTTTATTTTCTATCAATTCTCAAAACCGCTCCCTTGGGACACTACCCCAACCCTTGGTTGGGTTACTATATTATCGACGATCGTAGCCACTCATACCTTAGGATAGTGTCGTTGGTCATGATAAGCATTAGCTCGCTGCGTGAGGTAGATCAATGTATCATCACTACAGCTCTTATGTGATTATTGTCGGTTAGAGAAACTTCCACAGAAGTTATTATATTTTTATATACATCAGTTTATTGTATTTTTACATACATTTCACAGTTATGTTGTATCCTTGTATATACACAGAGTTGACATCATGTTTTTAAACAGCTCTTCTTTATATTGCACTTGTTTCAACTGTTTTATATTGAAATGAGTTCAGTAAGTATTCATGAGTTGAGAAGAACCAAGGTAAGTGTTTCTTTCAGATTTCCCTCTCAAGCCTATGTTGTTTTAGCATTCCAACTCGCATACTCGTACATTCAATGTACTAATGCCAGTTGTCTGCATCTTATTATGATGCAGACACAGGTAACTAGGATCGGCATTCCGATGCATCGTTGATCCAGTGAGCAGTTCAGAGTCTGTTGGTGAGCCTCATTGCTTTTCGGATCATTACTTTCTAGTTTAGTTTATTGGGATGTTGTGGGGTCTTTCCCAACATCCATCTCAGTTGTTATTAGAGGCTTCATAGACAGTCAGATGTTAGGATCGTTTAAGACTTGAGTTTGCCTTAATGGCCAGTTGAATGTTCCTTTATAACATTATAGTTACTTCATAAATGTGTATGTGATGATATAAGTCTTCCGCTGAGTTTGTAAGCCAGACCAAGGGTTCGCTTGAGGCCAACAATGGTCTTCGAGTGTCGGCCACGTCCAGGGTATAGGCTTGGGGCGTGACAAACTTGGTATCAGAGCCTAGAGTTCCAGAGTCCTAGGGATTCTATGAAGTCGTGTCTGTAGAGTCCTATTTATCGGTGTGAAGCGCGCCACATATATAATTAGGAGGCTGCAACATTTAGAAACTATCTTACTTCTTTCACACTCTTTTCGTACATTAGAGTTTATCTCTAAAAAGTTTCCCTCTAATTCGTGCTTGCGCGTGTTTTTCAGATAATCATGCCTCCACGAAGAGCTGTTAGAGGACGTCCTGCTAGTCATAATATTGAGGAGCAAGGGTTACCCAATGCACCTGAAGTCCAATCGCAAGGAGAAGTGACCAATGCTGAGTTCCGTGAGGCTATTAGGATGCTCAATTAAGTTGTGACTAACCAAGATGGGCAGCAGAGAGGAGCTCTACAGGAAGAGGCTGACACTTCAAGGATTCATGAGTGCTTGAGGAAGAATCCCCCAATTTTCACTGGTTCGAGCACTGCAGAGGATCCAGAGAACTTCATTGATGAACTGAAGAAGGTGTTCGAGGTAATGCATGTTACTGGTACTGTGATAGTTGAGCTAGCTGCCTATCAACTGAAGAATGTTGTTAGGACTTGGTTTGATCAGTGGAAAAGGGGTACAACTGAGGATACACCACCTGCGAGTTGGGCATGTTTTGAAGAGCTTTTCTTGGGGCGTTTCTTTCCCCGAGAACTGAAAGATGCTAAGGTACGTGAGTTCCTCACATTTAAGCAAGATTCTCTAAGAGTTCATGAGTATGGGTTGATGTTCACCCAACTATCTCGCTATGCTCCGGAAATGGTTGCGGACATGAGGAGTAGGATGAGTCTGTTTGCTGCTGGGTTGTCCTGTCTATCAAGCAAAGAGGGCCGGACAGAAATGCTTATTGGGGACATGGACATTTCAAGGTTGATGGTCTATGTGAAACAGGTAGAGGAAGAGAAACTGAGAGATAGAGAGGAGTTCAAGAACAAAGGGGCTAAGACAGGGAACGAGTCCGGGCAACAAAAGAGTAATGACAATCGGTCATCTTTCCAACAAAAACAGAAGGGACATGCTCCATCATCTGCTAGTGCACCTGCACCTAAGAACAAATGTGAGTACAATAATCAGAACTTCAGAGCTAAACCTACTTATTCTCACGGTAGTGTGGCACAAAGGGGTAGTAAGCCTCCTGCCTGCGCCAAATGTTGTAGAAACCATTCAGGTGTGTGTCGTGAGGGCCCCACTGGTTGTTTCAATGGTGGACAGACTGGGCATTTCATGCGAGAGTGTCCAAAGAGCAAGCAGGGAAATGGTAATGGGGGCAATAAAGCTCAGCCTTCTTCAGTTGCTCCACCAAACAGAGCTGAACCTAGAGGGGCTACTTCCGGTACTGGTGGAGGAACAAACCACTTGTATGCTATCAACAGTCGCCAAGAGCAAGAGGATTCACCAGATATTGTCACAGGTATGATTAAAGTCTTTGACTTTACTATTTATGCCTTGCTAGATCCAGGAGCGAGTTTATCTTTTGTAACTCCTTATGTTACTTTGAACTTTGATGTTATTCCTGAGCAACTTAGTGAACCATTTAGTGTTTCTGGACCTGTTGGTGAGTCTATTCTAGCAGAGAGAGTCTATCGTGATTGTCCCATTTTCGTCAATCACAAGAGTACCATGGCTGATCTAGTTGAGTTAGACTTGGTAGACTTTGATGTCATTCTTGGTATGGACTGGCTTCATGCCTGTTATGCCTCAGTTGATTGTAGAACTCGAGTAGTCAAGTTTCAGTTTCCAAATGAGCCAGTCTTAGAGTAGAAAAGCAGTTCAGCAGTGCCTAAGGATCGTTTCATTTCGTACCTTAAGGCAAGGAAGTTAGTTTCTAAAGGGTGTGTCTATCACTTAGTCCGAGTTAATGACTCAAGTGTTGATATACCTCATATTCAGTCAGTTCCAGTAGTAAAAGAGTTTCCAGAAGTCTTTCCAGATGATCTTCCCGGAGTCCCTCCTGAGAGAGATAGACTACTAAATCTATATGCATTGACTATTTCATCAACCATCGTTTCAATTCTACGGTTCCAGACGGATTTCTCTATATCAATCAAAACAAAGCAACTGTCATACTTATATTTGAATATAAACACAGGTTCTTCCACAAGTTTTTCAATATACGAATTGGACGCTCAAACAATATTTGGAACACATTGATTCTTCAAAAAAAATTCTATGTAGACAACAGACTTCATATAGAAATCTTTGGCCGAGAAGTCGGAATCTGGCTCAATTTCACCTAAAAATTGTGAAACAAAATAACTTTTAATTAATATTCACATTAAAATAAACAAATCGCAAAAATATATCTTTTTCGAATATGTATACCTAGCAAATAGTGTCGTACAACTTGTTTCTCAGTGTGTGTGATCTTGTTGGTCACGATTTCAAGTCCCCTATATACTTACATTTATAGTCATTTATTTTTTCACTCTATTACCTTGACATTAAGAATGATCTCATGTAATTTTGTAAGTACGTATTTATATTAATATATATTAAATATCAAAGACTTTGACTTGGACCTGGGGCATGGCCTTGGATCGGACCTTAAAATAATTTTTTGTATAAAGAATAAATATTTGCTCTATAAATAACAATGTTTTTACAAACAAGAATAGTATATATTTCAGTAGTTCGATACAAACTGTACAGAATAGGTCAAAAATTAAAGTGACCAAGAGACAAAATAACACAAAATATAGATAATGATAGTTTACGCACACTCAATAATAATATTGTGATCATCATTTTTGAGAAATATTTTCACAATATCTAGGCATGGTTGCAAAACAAGTATTCCTCCATGCTTCGTCAACATCTTCTTTTCTATCTTGTTTGAAAATGTCAATAGCAATAATTTGATGCATCGACCACAATTTCTCATTTATTAATCCTTTAATTTTGTCAAGATGGTTACAAACTTTAAATTTAAGCTTGAAGAATCATCTTCTTTGATTCATCATCTCCATCTATATTTTTTTTCTTCCCTTAAATATCTGGCCATTTCAAGAACATCAATGGACCGTCAGATTCCTTTGGTGTAATCTGCATCTGGAATGAAAATTTGTTGCATCTCTTCCACCAGCTCTGCATGCAACATAAATTTAAGAATAGTTTTATTTAGTTGAAATTATATTTGAAAATCAAAAGTATTATTAAGAAAGCTATATAAGAAAAGTTTTAGTTAGATTCATTATTATATTTTGATTCATATAAAAAATAACTACAAAAACTACCTGCATTGATCATTTCATAAACCCTCGTGTCAACTCTACGGTTCAGGTTTGATTGCTCTACATCAATCCAACTAAAGCAACATGCATACGTATATTTGAACATGAGCACAGAGTCTTCCACAAGTTTTTCAATATACGAATTTGACCCTCCAACAATAATTGGAAAACATTGAGTCTTCAAAAAGTTTTCTATGTAGACAATGGACTTCAGACAGAAATCTTCGATCGTGAAGTCATAAGTTGGATCAATTTCACCTAAAAAATTGTGAAACAAAACAACAGTCAATTAATATTCACATTAAAATAAACGAATCACAAAAAAAGGTCTTTATCGAATATGTATACCTAGTAAATACTGTCGTACATCTTATTTCTCAGCGTGTGTGATCTTGTTGGTCACGATTTCAAGTCCCTTGTATACTTGCATTTTGTCTGAGTTGATTATTTCTCCTCGAAAATGGGTGGCAAGGTCAACAGAGAGACGATATTTTCCCATTCCTGTTGCTCCCATTATGAACCCCACTTTCTTCTTGTTGAACTTGTTGTTGTTGTTGATGAAAGTATTCATTTTAGCTACACATAAAATAAAATCATAATTATAATTAGTTTAAAATAGTAAAGAATCTCATGAAAACCACTCATGTATACACTCATACATTAAAAAATCTTATAAATATAAAGTTAATAAGTAGAAACCTTGCTTGAGATGTAATAAACTATGTAAAAGAATATATTTTTCTTGATGGTGGTTATGAAAGATATTGCATTGAGCATTTATAGTAAAATGTATTTGTGGACTTATTAATTGGCATACCATATTCAGAAATATTGATATCTTTTAGAATAAGATCAATGACTTCTGAAAAATTTATAGATATGTCAACTGAAATTTTGGTAATGTCAAGTAAATAATTTTAGGATAAAGTTATCAGATGTACATTGTTTGGAGATTGCATATAACAAGGCATTTATAGTAAAAATGTGATTATGAACTTATGAATTGGTATATACCAAATTTTTAAAAAAAATCACATCTTTTAGGATAAGAATAATTTTTGAAAGAAACCTACAGATACGTCAGCTTGAATTTGGGTGATTAGGCTTAAATAATTTTAGGATTAAATTTCTAGACGCACATTGTTATGAGATCACATTCAGGATTGACGAAAATATGGATTTCAAAAGGATTGTAAAAAGAACTCAATAATATTTCTGAAGGAATACATTCAAGTGATAATGCGTCAATACATACTCTATTTAACAACAAGTCATAAGTGCTAATCTAATTCAGTTAGAAGGGAAGGAACAATTATCGATAACTATTTAAATTACAATTATTTATATTTACTTGTGCAGCATGTAATAATAGAAAAATATTTTATTGAATGAAGCTTCCATCGACGTGATTGAATTAGGTAGAATATATTTCCTTAAATGATCATTACCGATAGATTGCAAATTTATTATTTTCTCTTCTTTGCCTATGTAACAATTTTTAATTTGGAGTTAAGAATTTTATTCTTTCAAATTCTTTAAGGTTAGAATCTTCCTAAACATTTATAGTCATTTATTTTTTCACTCTATTACCTTGACATTAAGAATGATCTCATGTAATTGTGTAAGTACGTATTTATATTACTTTATATTAAATATCAAAGACTTGGACTTGGACTTGAGGCTTTGGCTTGGATCGGACCTTAAAATAAATGTGTTTATAAAGTTTAAATATTTTCTCTATAAATAACGATGTTTATAGACAAGAATAGTATATATATATTTGTAGTTCGATACAAACTATACAAAATAGGTCAAAAATTAAAGTGATCCAAGAGACAAAATAACACAAGATAGAGATAATGATAGTTTGTGTACACTCAATAATAATATTGTGATCATACTTTTTGAAAACCTTTTCACAAAATCTATTCATGGTTGCAAAACAGTATTCCTCCATTCTTCGTCAACAACTTCTTTTCTATCTTCTTTGAAACCATCAGTAGCAATAATATGATGCACCGACCACATTTTCTCATTTATTAATCGTTGAATCTTGTCAAGTTGGTTTCAAATTAATAAATGAGTATTACACTTGATACTTTAAATTGAAGCTTGAAGAATCATCTTCTTTGATTCATCATCTCCATCTATACTTTTTTCTTCCCTTAAATATCTAGCCATTTCAGGAACACCAATTGACCGTTGGATTTCTTCGGTGTAATCTGCAGCTAGATTGAAAATTTGCTGAACCTCATCTACCAGCCCTGCATGTGACATAAATTTAAGAATAGTTTTATTTAGTTGAATATATATTTGAAAACCAAAAGTATTATTAAGAAAACTATATAAGAAAAGTTTAGTTAGAGTCATTATTATATTTTGATTCATATATAAAATAACTACAAAAACTACCTGCATTGACCATTTCATCAACCCTCGTGTCAACTCTATGGTTCAAGATTGATTGCTCTACTTCAATACAAATAAAGAAACTGTCATACTTATATTTGAACAAGAACACAGGGTCTTCCACAAGTTTTTCAATATACAAATTTGACCTCCAACAAAAATTGGAACACATTGAGTCTCCTAAAAAATTTCTATGTAGATAATGGACTTCAGACAGATATCTTCGGCCGTGAAGTCGGAATCTAGCTCAATTTTACCTAAAATTGGTGAAACAAAATAACTGTCAATTAATATTCATATTAAAATAAACGAATAACAAAATGTCTTTTTGAAATATGTATACCTAGCAAATAAATGTCGTACATCTTGTTTGTCAACGTGTGTGATCTTGTTGGTCACGATTTCAAGTCCCTTATATACTTGCATTTTGTCCGACTTGATTATTTCTTCTCGAAAATGGGTGACAAGGTCAACAGAGAGACGAGATTTTCCCGTTCCTGTTGCTCCCATTATGAACACCACTTTCATCTTGTTGTTGATGAAAGTATTCATTTTA
>NW_006239185.1:217303-261421 GCF_000226075.1 Solanum tuberosum | reverse complement strand
TAGAGTCATTATTATATTTTGATTCATATATAAAATAACTACAAAAACTACCTGCATTGACCATTTCATCAACCCTCGTGTCAACTCTACGGTTCAAGACTGATTGCTCTACATCAATCCAAATAAAGCAACTGTCATACTTATGTTTGAACATGAATACAGGGTCTTCCACAAGTTTTTCAATATACAAATTTGACCTCCAACAAAAATTGGAACACATTGAGTCTCCTAAAAAATTTCTATGTAGATAATGGACTTCAGACAGATATCTTCGGCCGTGAAGTCGGAATCTAGCTCAATTTTACCTAAAATTGGTGAAACAAAATAACTGTCAATTAATATTCATATTAAAATAAACGAATAACAAAATGTCTTTTTGAAATATGTATACCTAGCAAATAATGTCGTACATCTTGTTTGTCAACGTGTGTGATCTTGTTGGTCACGATTTCAAGTCCCTTATATACTTGCATTTTGTCCGACTTGATTATTTCTTCTCGAAAATGGGTGACAAGGTCAACAGAGAGACGAGATTTTCCCGTTCCTGTTGCTCCCATAATGAACACCACTTTTGTCACGACCCAAAATGAGTCGTGAGTGGCACCCACACTTAACCTCCTAAGTGGGCGAACCAAAGAACTTAAACCCCAACATATATCAATAATTCAACTCCGAATAACAAAAAAATGCTTTAGCTCACAACTTGTTAAAGTAACCAATCAAATCAACCTCTAAAGTTTATTACAACTTATCCCCAAAACTTGAAAGTCATCACATCAAGGATATTTACTCTTCAAATACTAAGTCTAAGAGTATTAAAGACACCAAAATAAATGAATAAAATAGTTTTGTCCGAAACTAAGGACATCATACCATGACCAGGAGAATCAAACACGAGCTGGAATGAATAGCTCACCCTAGAACCTGATGTGCTGGAGACTGGCTAGAGCTGAGGGTGACTCGAAGTCACTGATACACTCGCTGCACTCCACAAAAGGAAAACAAAGAAAAAACACAAGTAGGGCTTAGTACAGGGCAACATGTACTGAGTAGATATCACCGGCCAACCCAAAATAGAAACTAATATGTAATGAATAATAGTATAAAATCAACTATGACACTTAGCAGGTGGCAAGCAACAAACACATGAATCAGTGTCAACAACACTAAAGTAAGTACGTAATCGATCAACAATATCAAGATCACACATGAGGACTCATGCCTCCAAACCATACTAATTTGGGAATTGAGTTCTTTGAGATATAGAACATTAAGTTAATTCAATATAGTTTTCCTTTAATATTACCGTGTCTGAAAATGACACTTCGATCCAATTATATCGTGTTGGAACGTGACACTCCGATCCAAAAATACCGTGTCGGAACGTGACACTCAGTTCCAATAATACCGTGTTGAAATGTGACACTCCGATCCAATTATACCGTGTCGAAACGTGACACTCCGATCCAATTATACCGTGTCAAAACGTGACACTTCGATCCAATAATATCATTAAGTTATCATTTATTATCACCACTTTTCAATTCATTAACAATATTTCATCAAGCCTTCTTTATTCAAGGCATCACTTCGATATATAAGGTTCAAGATTATAAATTCCACGGTCTCAGGATTTCAGACCAATCACAAACCACACAACCAAGCTAAACAATCACACAATTAAGTACATAGAGAACTTCATAATATCATTCAATGCATATCAATCACTATTAAGAGTCTATCTATCAAATAGAATAAACCATAACATACCTCCACCGAAGAACCGAAGTTAAGCAAGCTACTTTTCCAAAACTTTTCCTTTCCTCAATGCCTCCGAACCTTTCCAATCTATCGAATATATATGCATAATTTGTAAGTTAACGAGTCTATAAACACTCATATTATTCTATTTCTAGCCTAGATGTTGTGGCACACCATTATCAAAGATTCTCAAGCTCACAGTATCTGCTTCAATTGCATGTTCAAGCTCAACAAAAGTGTTCAAATGCCCTCACACAAAGAATGATTCCATTTTCACACACAATGGTTCAATCATTTAAAGTTCTGGAATCAAATGCAACGCTCACACTCACAAAGATGAACAGAATGCATGCTTTCACCCATAGGTTTGCCCGTATTTTCCAATTGACAATTGTTTTAGCTTACTCAAGATCAAAAAGGTCTTTTGAAGGCATGTAATGGGGCTGAGTTTAAATGTATGGTCATTTAGGCTTAGTGATTTTTATCCTTATGAAATGTGGTACTCACAACACTTTCTTTCCTTTTCCTCATCAAGTTCATTCGTGCTCACAAGGCATCCAATTATTCACTTTCAATAGTCTGTTGGAAAACCCATTTCTTTTTGCATTTTCCTAACTTTATTCCACAACATTTTCTTTTTCTTTTTCATTCATTTCTTCTCTTTCATCTCTCTTTTTTTTTGTATGGAGGGGTTCCATTTTTCTCAACACATGGATAAAAGGGAATTTTCTTGCACTCCTTGATTTGCCTTCTCCTTTCACCACATCCCCAACTTAGGCTTTTGGCCTTAGTTGGTTATTCAAATAAACCACAAATCATGAGGATTATGGGTAATGGATAAGGAAACGTTATGTTTTCATCAAGTTTCTTCCAAGAGAAGGTAAGGCTCAAGGGGTGTTCAAAAGAGGTTCACACACTCACAAGGTAGGCCACAAAAGAGGTATAATGTCAAATTGGCTCACACGCTTCAAAGTTGCCTAAGATCATTTCAAGAGATAGCCTCACTTAGTCGATCGGACCTACGGGGCAAATTCTAGGTGTTATCATGCATGGTTCATGGTAGGCTTATCAACAAGGCATCGACACCAAAATCAAACAAGACTCCACACTTTCGCTAGTGTGCAATGTTCATCACAATAAAATCAATTTAATAATTGGCTAATCACAATGAGATGCAAAAATTTCACATATTGTCTATGCAACTTCATTTGGTCTCATCGTAGCAACACATTTATGTTTGTTCGATTATGAGCACTATTCCAGTCATCGGTATTGATCAAAACTGAGACTCAAATTTGCAAAAGAATTCCTACACATACAAGAGGTAGGGAAAATTTTTGGAAAGTAAAAAATCATTTACAATTAAAGCATAAGGAGCCACAGGCTCAAACATCCACAAAAAGCAGTATAAAACACAATTTTAAGCATCACAACCCAAATATATACAAAAAACATCAATCACAAAAGAAAGGTGGGCCTCACCCCACCACAAATAAAATCATTTGTCCTCAAATGCAAACAAAATTATCCAAAAGTTAAAATAAAGAAAGACAGAGAGGGAGGTAGAAAGGGGATCCTGTCAAAGTAGTCGCTCTATCTGTTTGGGCATCGGTGCCCGGTGCTGCCTCAGGAGGAGCATTATTATCAGATACACTTAGTGCTGCCACATGTGCATTCGACAAAAAATTTTGCATAGCTGAATAGAATCCCCGTGCCCATGAAGGAATAGAGGTGCCTCGGGGAGTACTCTCCTTATTAGAAATAGCCCCTTTTCCCTTGCCTTTGTCTCCAGGTGGAGGTCCTTGTCGTCCTTTCTTGGGAGGATTTGTCCTCCGTTCATTCATTTTGAAAATCCGTGCTCTTATTTTTCAGGGTGACATGTTTCTCCTAGCCACTTTTGGTCAGGCCATGTCCAAAATATCGAGAAAAAGTTAGAAGAAATAAAAAAAAAAGCACAAAAACTCGGTTGCAAATCGACTCGCTGAACGACTTGGCAAATCGCCAACACCTTTCGGCGAGCAAGGGATTGTCCGCTAAAAGTTATAGTGCAAAAGGGACTCATGGGGAGCAGACAAAGGGCGAGAGAGAAGACTTTCGGTGAGTCACCGAGTGCCCTCCGTGCTTCTCGCCTATAATTTCAGAATCCAGCAACTCATAGAGCATGAAGTTAAATTCGAGATAGGGACATTAGGCGAACAACCGAGTGGTCCGGTGAGCTCGACCCAGCTCGCCAAATGACTCAACGTGCCTATTTTCAACCCAACTTCTCAAAGTCAACCTCGCAACCCTCGAAACAAAATCAAACCATGCACAACTCAAATTAAAACTAGGCCCATAGCACCCATCAACATGCAAGCACAACCCCTAGAGATTTAATTCACTTTACGATGCAAAATTACGAGATTTCAACCATAAAGAAGCTACATGCAAGATTATCGAATTAAAGTTGATAATGAGGCATTCTAATCCTATCAAAGAGGTCTAGCACACTTCAATAAGATAAGATCAATTGCATAAGAGTACAAATACCAAGAGTAAATGCGGGGTTTGGAAAACCAACCTTTACTGCCGATTAAAACAATATTGTAATGCTAGGCAGCAAAGTAATCAATTCCGAGCACAAATCAATCAACTAAAATACTTATAGAATGCGGAAATATTGAAAGTACTAAGTAGGTGCGAGTTTGTGAAAGTTGAAAGTGAGGGAAAATGAAAAGGATTGAAAGTTTAAACCTTTGGCCTTATAAAAGCCATCCAGATCTCGACCATTCGGTGACATTAGTTATGCTCGCCAAACTACTAGGCGACACGCCGAACGATCACTTACCTCGCTGAATTGTATAGAACTTTTTGTTAAACTGGGAGTCCAATCGGCGGACTAGTGCGCAATCGCCTAACTGTTCGGCGATCTGCCAATAATTTCTTGAGCACGCCAAGTTTTACAGACTCCAAGTTGATTTTTTCTTGACTCCAACGGCGGTCTAAGTCAGGGTTGCTGGCAGCTTTCGGCAATACGCCGACTGAACCTTTAGCTCGCCAACTCTTGAATTTTTCAAACACTTTCCTCACTTTGTCCTGCACATTTAACACACCATTATTCTAAAATAAACTTAAAGTTATAAAACCTTGGGTTGCCTCCCAAGAAGCACCTTAGTTAACGTCGTGGCACGACGCAAATCCTTAATCAAACTCCATTAGTGGGGTTTGCCTCATTTTCGTAAGGACACCCCGCTTTTGGATTTGGGTAGAGAGAAGACAACACTTGGTCCATTTGGGATCCCAGTAGCTAAATGGGCATGGAATGGGAAGTTGTCATCTGGTTCAGCATCAAGACATTCTCCCCCAACTCCTCCAGCACCCTATCCTGCTCATTCGCTTTTTGGAGCAGAAGTGTGAGCATTGCTTCGATTTGTCCATCCTGCTTGTTCTTAAGTTTTCTTCGTTCATAAAGAGGAATATAGCGACCGTTCTTGTTGCACTGGACTTCAAGCTCTCTAATCTTCTTGGTTAGCTCATCCAACTGAGTTAACAGGACTGCTATGTTGAAGTCTCTTTTTACTGTTTGATTAGGCTCAGTCAAGTTGTCAAGCAGTTGGGCTGCTATAAGATAGGGTTGTCGTACTAGACTACCTGGGATAAGTTGATCAACTAACATTTTGTTCCCTGGACCCAGACTTCTATAAAAATATTCCAGAAGGACTACATCGGGAATTTCATGAGTAGGGCATTGAATCAGAAGTGCTTTGAACCTTAACCATGACTCATGAAGGAGTTCGCCTTCCAATTGCTTGAAGGTTAGAATTTTATCCCGGAACATCATTACTTCCAACGGAGGAAAATCCATCTATTCACCTTCTCGGTGTCAAAGAAGTAACAAAGAAAAACAAAACTAAAAATTAAGTAAGTTCACTATAATTAACAAGAACAAAAATTCAACTTAACTAAAAATTCTCAACTATTACCACTCCCAGCAACGGGGCCATTTTGATTGGTTTAACCTAATCAAAGATGGTTCATCCAATTCTAAACATCAACGATCGTTCAATAGTAATTAACCTAACTAGTGAGTTGGGGTCGAGTCCCAAGGGAGCAGTTAGTAGTCGGGAATCAAGTAGAAAAGTAAAACTATGTTCTAATCAATCATAGTTAAAGACATTAACGAATAAAAGCATACTAAATCAAAGGGTGACACGAATGTCAATTATCAATTAAAGGGGGAGGGGGTTTGTATTAAACTAGTAAGCAAAAATAGCGAATAGTATTACGATACGAATATGGAGACGGGATTCTTGGGATGTGATAGGAATATGGGCTAAGGTAAACAACCGGGTGATTGCAATTGATAATCAATTTCTGTAAATTTGTAACTAAGCTAGACTTTCATAGGGGTAAATTTTCTCTCGAACAATTCACCCCGAATCAAATCGGTTTCTCTCGAACATCGATCAGCAGCAATTAAGCACAACCTTCGCCTTAGCCCATTCAGTCTCTTGAGTTAAATGTGTGGGAAATGGTTTAGGATTCACTCTCTCGAGCTGAACCCATGACAACCCACTAACCACATGCTATCGCTTCAGCAGTTTTGGTTTTAAAACCTCTCTCTCGAGCAAGTCAAAAACACGAAGTAAAAATTGTATTTGCAACTACAATCCATTAAATTCAAAAACAACTACTGAACGAAATAACATTTAAACAACAAATAGGCTATTAATTAGCAACACCCAGTAGTAAATTAAACCCATATTCACATAATCACACCCCAAGAATTGGGATTTTAGCTAGACATAGTAAAGAGATAGAAATAAATACCGAAAAATGTTTCCATCAAGCGGGTACGATAGAAAATGTCTTTACACACATCAAAGATGAAAATTCTTCAATACGCACTTCCAAATTTTTGGAATTGGAAACCTTCAAATCCTTAAAGCTCAAGAACAATGTCTCCTAAAAACTCTAAGAACTAAAACTGAATAATAATGAAAATTTCTATGTCTCAGATAAAAATTCGATACTCAGCTACAAATTTAAGCGAGTAGTTATAGTTTTCAAAAATTTGTGCTGTGAAGGACCACTCGGCGCAGTTAGTTTGGATCGCCGGTCAACTTGGTGATCCGCCCTGTGGTATATTCCATCGCCGTTTTGCTTTAGCTTACATCATCTTCGCGTTTTGTATCATTGGGAGATATATCACTATTTCGCGGATTGTTCGGCGACGCACCGACTGCTTCTATCAATCGTCGACATGATCTTTTCCTTCAGGGCATCCCACACTGGAACATTAGGCGAGACTAAGACCCTTCGGCGAATCGCCTAATGGGATAGGCGATTCTCAGGCCTTCATTTCTTCGTTCTTTCAGCTGCATTGTTCCTTTCTGCTCAATAGCGACCATGCTTTAGTCTCTCAATTCAAATACCTGAAACTAAAGGATTTATATCCCTTATTGAGACAAAATATGCATTTAAGGACACTAAATATATTAAAATATAGCCCTAAATGAGTCCAATTTGTTGACACATCAGTATTATGATTGATACTTGAAATTGAAGCTTGAAGAATCATCTTCTTTGATTCATCATCTCCGTCTATATTTTTTTCTTTCCTTAAATATCTGGCCATTTCAGGGACACCAATGGACCGTCGGATTCCTTTGGTGTAATCTGCATATGGAATGAAAATATGCCACACCTCATACACCAGCCCTACATGCAACATAAATTTAAGAATAGTTTTATTTAGTTAAACATATATTTGAAAACCAAAAGTATTATTCAGAAAACTATATAAGAAATGGTTTAGATAGAGTCATTATTATATTTTAATTCATATATAAAATAACAACAAAAACTACCTGCAGATAATTTTAGGATAAAGGTATCAAATGTACATTGTCTGGAGATCGCATATAACTGGGCATTTATAGTAAAAATGTGATTATGAACTTATGAATTGGTATATACAAAAAAAAATTAAAAAACATTTATTCAAAGATAAGAAATTATTTTGAAAAAAAACTACAGATACGTCAACTTGAATTTGGATGATTAGGCTTCAATAATTATGGGATGAAGTTTCTAGGTGGACATTGTTATGAGATCACATACAAGATTGACGAAAATATGGATTTCATAAGGATTGTAAAAAGAACTCAGTAATATTTCTGAAGGAATACACTGAAGTGATAATCTGTCAATTCATACACTACTTAACAACATGTCATATGTGCTAAGTCTAATTGAATTAGAAGTGAAGGAACAATTATCAATAACTATTTCAATTACAATTATTTATATTTACTTGTGCAACTTGTAATAATAGATAAATATTTTATTGAATGAAGCTTCCATTATCGTGATTGAATTGGGTAGAATATATTTCCTTAAATGATCATTACCGATAGATTACAAATTTATTATTTTCTCTTCTTTGTCTACGTAACAATTTTATATTTGGAGTTAAGAATTTTATTCTTTCAAATTCTTTAAGGTTAAAATCATCCCAAACATTTATAGTCATTTATTTTTTCACTCTATTACCTTGACATTAAGAATGATCTCATGTAATTATGTAAGTACGTATTTATATTAACATATATTAAATATCAAAGACGTGGACTTGGACTTGGGGCTTGGGCTTGGATCGGACATTAAAATAATTTTTTTATAAAGCTTAAATATTTTCTCGATAAATAAAAATATTTTTACAGACAAGAATAGTATATATATTTGTAGTCCGATACAAACGGTACAAAATAAGTCAAAAATTAAAGTAACCAAGAGACAAAATAACAGAAGATAGAGATAATGATAGTGTATGTACACTCAATAATAATATTGTGATCATCAATTTTGAGAAATCTTTTCACAATATCTAGGCATGGTTGCAAAACAGTATTCCTCAATGCTTCGTCAACAACTTCTTTTCTATCTTCTTTGAAAACGTCAGTAGTAATAATATGATGCACCGCCCATATTTTCTCATTTATTAATCGCTGAATCTGGTCAAGTTGGTTACAAATTAATATACGAGTATTACACTTGATACTTGAAATTGAAGCTTGATGAATCATCTTCTTTGATTCATCATCTTCGTCTACATTTTTTTCTTCCCTTAACCATCTGGCCATTCCAGGGACACCAATGGACTGTCATATTCTTTTGGTGTAAACTGCTTCTGGAATGAAAATTTGCCGCACCTCATCCACCAGCCCTGCATACAACATATATTTAAGAATAGTTTTATTTAGTTGAACATATATTTGTAAACCAAAAGTATTACTAAGAAAACTATATAATAAAAGTTTTAGTTAGAATCATTATTATATTTTGATTCATATATAAAATAACTACAAAAACTACTTGTAGATAAGTTTACGATAAACTTATCAAATGTACATTGTTTGGAGATCGCATATAACTGGGCATTTATAGTAAAAATGTGATTATAAACTTATAAATTGGTATATACCAATTTTTTTTTAAAATCATATATTTAAGGACAAGAATAATTCTTGAAAAAACCCTACCGATACATCGGCTTAAATTTGGGTGATTAGGCTTAAATAATTTTGGGATGAAGTTTCTAGATGCACATTGTTATGAGCTCACATACAACCTTGACGAAAATATGGATTTCAGAAGGATTGTAAAAAGAACTTTGTAATATTTCTGTAGGAATACATTGAAGTGATAATGTGTCAATTCATACACTATTTAACAACACGTCATAAGTGCTAAGTTTAATTGAATTAGAAGTGAAGGAACAATTATCGATAACTATTTCAATTATAATTATTTATATTTACTTGTGCAACATGTAATAATAAATAAAAGTTTTATTGAGTGAAGCTTCCATCATCGCGATTGAATTAGGTAGAATATATTTCCTTAAATGATCATTACCGATAGATTACAAATTTATTATTTTCTCTTCTTTGTCTATGTAACAATTTTAAATTCGGAGTTAAGAATTTTATTCTTTCAAATTCCTTAAGGTTAGAATCTTCCCAAACATTTATAGTCATTTATTTTTTCAATCTATTACCTTTACTTTAACAATGATCTCATGTAATTGTCTAAGTACGTATTTAAATTAATATAAATAAAATATCAAAGACTTAGACTTGGACAGGGGGCTTGGGCTTGGATCGGACCTTAAAATAAATATTTTTATAAAGCTTAAATATTTTCTCTATGAATAACAATGTTTTTACAGACAAGAATACTATATATATTTGTAGTTCGACACAAACTGTACAAAATAGGTCAAAAATTTAAGTGACAAAGAGACAAAATAACACAAGATAGAGATAATGATAGTGTATGTACACTCAATAATAATATTGTGATCATCATTTTTGAGAAATCTTTTCACAATATCTAGGCATGGTTGCAAAACAGTATTCCTCCATGCTTCGTCAACAGCTTCATTTCTATCTTCTTTGAAAACGTCAGCAACAATAATATGATGCACCGACCACATTTTCTCATTTATTAATCGTTAAATCTTGTCAAGTTTGTTACAAATTAATATACGACTATTACGCTTGATACTTGAAATTGAAGCTTGATGAATCATCTTCTTTGATTTATCATCTCCATCTATATTTTTTTTCTTCCCTTAAACATCTGGCTATTTCAGGGACAGCAATGGACCATCAGATTCCTTTGGTTTGAACTTCATTTGGAATGAAAATTTGTCGCACCACATCCACCAGCCCTGCATGCAATATAAATTTAAGAATAGTTTTATTTAGTTGAGCATATATTTGTAAACCAAAAGTATTATTAAGAAAACTACATAAGAAAAGTTTTAGTTAGAGTCATTATTATATTTTGATTCATCTATAAAATAACTAGAAAAACTACATGCAGATAATTTTAAGATAAAGTTATCAAATGTACATTGTTTGGAGATCGCATATAACTGGCCATTTCTATTAAAAATGTGATTATGGACTTATGAATAAGTATTTACCAAATTTTTAAAAAAATCATATATTTAACTACAAGAATAATTCTTGAAAAAAACCTACAGATACGTCAACTTGAATTTGGGTGATTAGGCTTAAATAATTTTGGGATGAAATTTCTAGATGCACATTGTTATGAGATCACATACAAGCTTGACGAAAATATGGATTTCAAAAGGATCGTAAAAAGAACTCAGTAATATTTTTGTAGGAATACATTGAAGTGATAATGCGTCAATGCATACACTATTTAACAACACGTCATAAGTGCTAAGTCTAATTGAATTAGAAGGGAAGGAACAATTATCGATAACTATTTCAATTTTAAATATTTATATTTACTTGTGCAGCATGTAATAATAGATAAATGTTTTATTGAATGAACCTTCCATCATCGTGATTGAATTAGGTAGAATATATTTCCTAAAATGAATCTTACCGACATATTGTAAATTTATTATTTTCTCTTCTTTGTCGATGTAACAATTTTAAATTTGGAGTTAAGAATTTTATTCTTTAAATTATTTAAGGTTAGAATCTTCCCAATCATTTATAATCATTTACTTTTTCACTCTATTACCTTGACATTAAAAATGATATCATGTAATAGTGTAAGTACGTATTTATATTAATATAAATTAAATATCAAAGACTTGGACTTGGACTTGACGCTTGGACTTGGATAGGACCTTAAAATAAATATTTTTATAAAGCTTAAATATTTTATCTATAAATAACAATGTTTTTACAGACAAGAAAAGTATATATATTTGTAGTTCGATACAAACTGTACAAAATAGGTCAAATTTTATACTTTATCTAGATATGTGACAACATTCAAGAAGTTTCGTAAAGGCCGACTAGATAATGAACGTCATTACTTTGGAAAATACAGTTAGTAAATTTTTCACAATATGTATTGATTGCTTAACGAATGATTAAATTATGCTGCACCAATTGAGGTCAGAATTTCTACTATGAGTTCATAGATTGAGGGTATATCAGAGAGGGTCATCGATGCTTACTTGGTTATAGTTATGAAGTGTATTACTTTTGTTTTTGACTTGATCTAAGAAGTAAAGCAAATTGCTTGGGCTAGAGAGAGAACACATTCGATAATATTTTGTAGTTATTCAATGGGTAGAAATAAGTGAGAGCAGGAATATTTTCTCTGATTGCAAGGACTAAAAATGTATCTTCGAAGGGGTTGAGAACTAGGTTCAGGGACACGTGGTTTTATCTATTTTGTTTTGGTTAAGGTAATAGTGACACGGGTTAATTAGATTGGTTAAAAGTTATTGGATAAAACTTAATAAAGGAGTGTACAGACGTTCAACTCGAGTGAGATGATAAGTTCTGTTGTAGTGTTGAATTTAGTAATGTGTATGGTTGGATTTTTATTGAAGGATATGGTAAGGTCGATGGAAAGGCGATCAATGATAAGCTAAGATACAAGAATTCATAAAAATCTTCAAGGTATGAGCTAATGTTGATAGATAAGAGGATTGAGTTACACAGTTGAATTTACAATTCATTTTTTAATCATTATACGTCTACATTTATGTTGATATGTTTTGTCAAGATATGGATTGGTAAGATAAGAAATGATTGATTGCATCGGTATTGAGCATGTGAAAGAACTTGTGCATGTCTTGGACCATAAAGTTTGTTACTTTTGATTGTTAAAGGATCTAAGAAAGGGTTTCCCTCAGAGTTTTTATTTATAGTGTGAAGTAAAACATCATGGGTTGTTGGTAAAAGGATGAGATCGGTAAGCGAGCTAGAGAAACAAGTCTGATATATTGAAGGGTTGAGATATTTATAATTTTGCACCATGGGAAGAATTTGAGAAAAATGAAGGAATAAGACCTCTTGTAGAAACCCTTGGGGTGTAGTTGAAGGTTGTATTGAATTTTGTCTATGAGTTTAAATATGACTGTGAGATGTGAACTAGTTCGGTACAAACTTACTACGAGTTTATCATTGACTTTTATAAAGATTGAGTTTTGGTTTGGGTGACAAAACAGTGAGGTATGGAATATTTAGTGTTTTACGTGGCGTTAGATTGCTCAAATTATGATAGATGACTTAAGAATGATGTACAATGTGAGATATAATTCTACACGATTATTAAGAATTTAGAGTTGGGTTAATACTACTCTATTGATGGGACTACATAGAATGTTATGATGTGTTACATAAACACTTGATGATGAATGGAGGTTATGAGCTTATAGTATACAAAATAATTTGAGTGATCAAGAATTTCCCTAAGTGTTTGCATGAGGTATGTGATGGTTTAGAATGGTAGCTAAAGCATGGTATGTGGAGGTGGTGTGAAGATGACTTTGGGTGTGATTTAATAGTTTAATCTCGATGTAAAGGTACTATCAAATTTAAAATTAGGGCTACTAGCCTTATTCGACACTCGTATTTGTCATGAAATGCTTAAATAGAAAGAGAGATACATAGTTTGAACATGTATTTGATAAGAATACTTTGTTACTAATGATGGTTTGGGAGTAGGGTAGATGATTGGTGTGGTTATAATGTTTTGTTAGTATTAAAAGTACTGACTTCAGTGGATGTGAGGTTTGATAAACCAAGTATGTGTGCAATTATAATAGGGACTGAATTGGTGATTGTGGGTAGCTAGAAAATCAAAGAGATAGAGTCAGATGAATGAAAATGTTTGATATGGGCACTAAGGAATGAGTATCTAGAGTTATTCGACCTTGGTTATGTACATTCTTATCTGACCAACTACTTCATTCTGGGCGTGGCTTAAAGTATGATTCACATTCTACGTCCGTGTATGTTTTCGCTTCTGTGGGTGAGTCCCTAGTAGTGGATCGGGTGTACCGATTCTCTGATGGTCCTCCTGGTAGGGTGGCATCCTTGGTTTAACTTGTTCATTCTAGTTATGGAAGATTTGGTGTTGTTTCGCGATAGTTAAAGTATACTAGTGATTCTACACGCACAACTTTGCTTATGAGAATTTATAGGAGAGCTTCCATGAAAATTTACAGTTGTTCGATAGACTTAAGATTTATCTGATCATCAATATGATGTTTTGGCTATGTGTGATTGAATGTTAGGACCATTGGGTCTAGTTTTGTCATTCTTAAGGTTTGTCTATAACAGCTACTAATCTAGCATTTCGACATTGTTGTTAGAGGTTCTGTATGCTTGGTCGTATCACTCGATGGTGGCTACTTGATCATTTCCATCTATGGATCAGATGAGTTCGATTCTCCTGGATGATTACTTGATGTCTAAAGATCATATTTTAATAGCTCAAGCTCGAGGAAGTATTTTGTTGTGAGGATGTAATCTTGATAAGATCTATGCTAGTTTGTGCATTATGAGTGTGTGGTGGCTGGTTCAGGTTCACTCCTGAGTGTAGCCAATATTGATTCAGGATTTTATCATGGTTATGTTAGATAATAATTGTCCTGATGGTTGTGTCAAGGTCTAGTTGGAGAATCAGTCTGTTGAGGAGTTCACTTGGGAATAGTTTTGTTGTTAGTTGAGTTTACATACAACAACAGTTATCATTAGAGTAGTGGGATGGACCGATTTAAAACATTGTATGGGAGGAGGTATAGATCTCCAATTGGTTGGTTTGATACTTTTGATATGAGATCTTGGGTACTAATATTTTGAAGGAATTGTTGAGACAACTACCATTTCTTACTCTCACCTTCTTTCGATCGTTCGAGGACGAAGGATGGGTAAATTGGATTCTCATTTAATGACCCATTTGGTCATTTTGAGTACTAGAGATTTTTATCATAAAATATTTTTCGATAGATTCTAAAGGAGTATTTTGGACTATTCGTAACTATAATTATATAAGTGATGGGGTAATTTTAATAATTAAATATAATTGGTGGTTAAATAAGATAACATTAAAATTAATAGTGGGTCACTTTTACCACTTTTATAATTAATCTTTTAATAATTAGGGTAGTAAATAATTTGTAGAAGAAAAGAAAAGTGGGGAAGACGAGAACAAAGTAAAGCGTTGATTGCATCAGATAGTTTTCACAAACTCTGCGTTGATATGTGGATTCGCTAAATATATTAAGACGCCTCTATTGTTGGATATATAGAAAATGATTGAGAATTGCTGAAAATTTTGGTTCTTAAAGGCTAAATTTATTATTATTATTATATATGTTGGCTGGAAAGCATTGGAATGAGGAATTAAAGTCTTATTATAATGTAAATCAATTACGAAGAATTGAAGTTACAATTTATTGCAGCTTGTGGATTGATTCTCTTAGTTTATCGTTAATAAATGGTAAAATATAATTATGGCATAGTATTGGCCAAGAATTGAAAATTAATGAATACAATTTGTTGGTGTGGAAAATTGTTATTTGAGAAAATTGAGGTTACAGTGATTAGATTATATTAATTGGTGGTTTTGTTAGTGTTGATGCATTAAAAATTGGATTGAAACGTTGTTTAGTCATTCACGCGAGTTTGAGTTCTTGGCATTACGTCTTAATGGCCAATTAATTATGGCAGTGGACTAATTCATTACAAACATATAGTATATAGAATGAATAAAGTCGCATGAAAGTGAGGGTCCTGGATACTACACATAATTTTAGTATCTCGTTATAAATTAAGTTTTGAAATAAAGAGATAGGTAATTAAATATTACGTGTATCAAATTATTTAAATTCCATTAAAGTTATGCAACTTGAAGGAATTAAGACATACTCTTAGGTTTGAACTTTAGGATATTGATTATAGAATTAAGTGAGTTTTTGGGTCTAGGCTAGACATAGAATAATATGAGTGTTTATAGACTCGTTAACTTACAAATTATGCAAATATACTTGATAGATTGGAAAGGTTCGGAGGCATTGAGGAAAGGAAAAGCATTGGAGAAGTAGTTTGCTTGACTTCGATTTTTCGGTGGAGGTAGGTTATGGTTTATTCTATTTGGTAGATATACTCTTAATAGTGATTGATATGTATTGAGTGATATTGTGAAGTTCTCTATGTACTTGATTGTGTGGTTGTGTGACTTGGTTGTGTGGTTTGGATAATCTATGTGTAGTTTGTGAATGGTCTAAAATCCTGAGGCAGTGGAATTTATAATCTTAAACCCTCTCTATCGAAGTGATGCATTGAATAAAGAAGGCTTGATGAAATATTATTAATGAATTGAAAAGTGGTGATAATAAATGATAAATTAATGATTTTATTGGATTGGAGTGTCACATTCCGTCACGGTATTATTGGATCGGAGTGTCACGTTCCGACACGGAATTTTTGGATCGGAGTGTCACGTTCTGACACGGTATTATTGGATCCGAGTGTCACGTTTCGATACGGTATAATTGGATCGGAGTGTCACATTCCGACACGATAACATTAAAGGAAAAACATATTGAATTAACTGAATGTACTCAATCTCAAAGAACTCAATTCCCAAAATTGTCTAGTTTGGAGGCATGAGTCCTCATGTGTGATCTTGATATTGTTGACTTATTATGTACTTACTTTAGTGTTGTTGACACTGGTTCATGTTGTTTGTTGCTGGCCACTTGCTAAGTGTCATAGTTCATTTTATATTATTATTCATTGTATATTAGTTTCTATTTTGGGTTGGCCGATGATACCTACTCAGTAAATGTTGCCCCGTACTGAGCCCTACTTGTGTTTTTCTTTGTTTTCATTTTATGGAATGTAGTGAGTGTACCATCGACTTTTACTCGCCCTCAGCTCTAGCCAGTTTCAGCATATCAGGTTCAAGGGTGAGTTATTCATTCGAGCTTATGTTGGATTTTCTCGGTCATGACCTGATGTCCTAAGTTTTCGGACACAAATTTCTTTATTTCATTTATTTCGGTGTCTTTGATACTCTTAGACTTAGTACTTGGAGATTAGATGTCCTTGATTTGATGACTTTTAGGTTTTGGGAATGACATATAGTAGACTATAATGGATTTGTGTTTCTTACACTAATAAGATTAAGCTTCCGCATTATGGTTAGTATTTTGTAAGCTGAATAATAAATATAAGTTGGGTTGAATTCATTGGTTCGCCCACCTAGGAAGTTAACTGTGGGTGCCACTCACGACTCGATTTGGGTCGTGACACCTTGTCTCTCAGCGTGTGTAATCTTGTTGGTCACGATTTCAAGTCCCTTATATACTTGCATTTTGTCAGATTTTATTATTTCTCCTCGAAAATGGGTGGCAAGGTCAACTGAGACGACGAGATTTTCCAGTTCCTGTTGCTCCCATTATGGACATCACTTTCTTCTTGTTGAACTTGTTGTTGTTGATGATGAAAGTATTCATTTTAGCTACACAAAAATTAAAATCATAATAATAATTAGTTTAAAATAATAAATAATCTGATGAAAACCACTCAGGCATACACTCATATATTAATTTTTTTTATAAAGATAAATTTAATAAGTGGAATTCTTGATGGAGATGTATTAAACTATTTAAAAGAATTTATTTTTCTTGATGGTGGTTATGAAAGAGATTGCATTGAGCATTTATAGTAAAATGTATGTGTGGACTTATTAATTGGTATACCATATTAAGAAATACTGATATCTTTTAGGATATGATCAATGACTTTTGCAAAATGTATAAGATATGTCAACTGAAAATTTGGTAATGCCAAGTAAATAATTTTAGAATAAAGTTATCAAATGTACTTTGTTTGGAGATCGCATATCACTGGGCCTTTATAGTAAAAATGTGATTATGAACTTATGAATTGGTATATACATAATTTTAAAAAAATTCATATCTTTTAGGATAAGAATAATTTTTGAAAAAAACCTACAGATACGTCAGCTTGAATTTTGGTGATTAGGCTCAAATAATTTCGGGATGAAGTTTGTTATGAGTAATAACGGATGAGACTCCTTACTTTTGTAGAATTCTATTTTCGTACTTCCTAATCCTCATGAATTTGTTTAATAGTCTTTATAAGAAATACAATTTTCCCATCTTTGCTCTCATTTCTTTATGATATCAGAGAGCTTCTAAACTCCCACGAGTTGTTCCTTTTTCTTCTGCTAAGTCGTCGAAATGACCATCAATACTTCTGTGACCAATGCTGATGGAGTCAATAACGCCATCACTATTGTCCAATTCAATTTTATGACCCAACTACCCATAAAATTAACTGGCAGTCACAATTTCTCCCTGTGGAAAGCTCAAGTTTCAATGCTTATGCGTGGTCACAATCTTTATGGGCATCTCGATGGCTCCATCCCTGCCCCTACTCACACCATCTCGCAAAACAATCAAGATTTTGCTAACCCTGAGTTCGTTCTTTGGTAACGCCAAGATCAGTTAATTCAAAATGTTATCTTAGCATCTGTCGATGCTACACTTACCCCCACTGTTGCAATTTCCGCCAAAGCTGCCTGGGATGCTCTGCATACTGCGTATGCAAACAAATCTCAAACAAGAATTTTCAGCTTGCGAGACCGACTGGCTCGCCTCACTAATGACTGTCGTCCAGTTGCAGATTATCTCCATCAGATTCGATCACTTTGTGATGAACTTGCAACTGCTGGTGCGCCGGTATCAAATTCGGAATTCATTGTTAAAATTCTCAATGGACTCGGATCTGAATTCCGAGAACTCTCTGCTGCCATTCGTGCTCGAGATTTAACAATTTCCTAGAAAGAGCTTCTGGATCACGAGCTTTTTCTAAAGTATGAGGACGACAAGAAGCCGCTATCAACTAATATCACCGCTGATGTAGCACAAAAGACCAGCTCAACTCCTCCTCGCTAGGGTAACAATAATTACTCCCGCAGTCATCGTCCAAGTGTGAACACTCCTCCCAACAATCAACAATGGCAGACACAACAATGTAGCCCACAAAGAAACAACCAATAGCAGCCTTTTGACAAGAATCTTCGTTGTCAACTATGTGATTGGCGTAGGTCATTCTTCTAGGGTCTGCAGATCTCAATCCCATAACCATCTACAAGCTCGGGCAAACTTTGCTGGTCGTTTTCCTCCTCAACAGACCCCTTGGATCGTGGATAGTGGAGCCACTCATCATATTGCGTCTGATGCTCAAAGCCTAGACACTGTACATGACTACCACGGCACCGAAGAGATCAGTATGGGCAATGGTCACACCATTCCAATATCCCAAACCGGTAACGCTAATATAAGTGCATCAAATCATCATTTCAAACTTCTCAATACTTATGCTCCCCTCTCATAAAGACTAATCTTATTTCTGTTTCTCAGTTTTGTCCTGATAATCATTCCTCTATTGAATTTTTTCCTTTCCATTATCTTGTGAAGGATATGAATACGGGGGAGTCTCTGGTTAGCGGGCAGAATAAAGATCGGTTGTATGAGTGGGTACCGGTCTGTACACATCGTTCTCCTCAAAGAAATGTGGTTGTTCCAATTAACCTGTGGCATCGGCGTTTAGGTCATCCTAATCTTCGCGTTTTGGATACTATCTTGAATAATTTTTACCTTCCTATTTTAGATCCTATAGCTAGTTCCACTTGTAATTCTTGTTATTCTAATAAGATGCATAGGTTGACTTTCTCAGAAAATTCACTGCAAAGTAATAAGCCCCTACAAATCCTTTTTACCGATTTATAGGGTCCATCTCCAGTTTTGTCAATTGATAAAAAAAAGATACTATGAGCTATTTGTTGATCAATTTTCAAAATACATGTGGCTGTTTACTTTAAAATCAAAAAATGAAACTCTGGAAGTGTCACGCCCCGAGCCTACACCCTGGACGTGGCTAGGACTCGAGAACCATTGCTGGCCCCAAGCGAACCCTTGGCCTGTCTTACTCACTCAGTGGAAGACTTAAACACAAGAAATAGTTTAAAAGGGACTTGTGAAATAACTTAAAATGTCTTTAAATAAACATTCAAACATAGCCACAATGACAACCTCAAGTCTCAAAAACATAAGCCAATAATAAAGTAGTTACAAATGAATTTAACTAACTGACTGTCTGTCTATGAAACCTCTAAACAACTGAGATGGATGTCGGGATAGGCTCACGACATCCTAATGAACTAATAATAAAACTGAAAGCAATAAAAGGGACCCTCCGGAAGCAAGGAGGCTCACCACAAGACTCTGAGTAATCAAACTAGATCAACGAGGCACTGGATGTTGATCCTGTTAACCTGCGTCTGCATCATAATAAGATGCAGGCCAACTGGCATCAGTACATTGAATGTACGAGTATGCGAGTTGGAAAGCTAAACAATACAAAAGCTTGAAAAAATTTGGAAAGAAACACTTACATTGGCTTTTCTCAACTCAAGAATAACTCAACGCATAATAAAGCAATAAGACACATGCAATATATGAAAAGCTATATAAAACTGTAAAAGCAACTTAGTTCGTTAAAGAAAATGCAATAACAAACTCAACTTTACTCATATAACAAAGTAATATAGTTTTTGTGGGAGATTCTCTAGCTGACAACCACCACTATGAGCCTAAGTGGTGATACAACGTCTTGCCCACACTGCCAGAACTGTCCTATACTTTGCCGTCATATAGAATGCTTAACTTATGGATCTAATAGTCTATGCTAAAAGCATCTTCAAGAGTCATCTAAAAATTATGATCCTTTACTACCCATGATGGCTACCTGGTTTATGGAGACTTGAGTAAAGATGAACTCGCATCCCCATATCGGTGCTCAATACTATTCCCAAAATATACTTGGCTCATAAATTTTTAAAACAAACTTCTTTCTTTGGTTTGAGATAATTGCTCAAAACTTAGCTTAAAAGCTCTCTTGTAATCGATGTTCCCTTTTCTTACTCAAATGTGAAAACATTTATAAACTCTTTGGGAATTCTTAGTTCCCTTATAGCTTTTTGAGAAATGAACTCAAGTGTTTACTCTTTGATTAACTTGAAACTTAAGTCTTGAAACAAAGTTAAAACATTCGTTAAAGACTTTTGAAAACTTTATAAACTTTGCTTTGACTTTCTACTTAACTTCTAGACTTGACACTTAACTTCTCTTGACTTTGAGCCTAACTTTCCTTGAATTGGACTATGGATTCAAGGTTCATGATCTCATGTTTATGGATGGTTTCATGATGTATAGATATACCTTAGAGTGTTGGAATCAACTAGAAAACATAGGTGAATTGCTAGGGAACAAGTACGAAAAGGTGGGGAATAAATGGGGAGAACTGGCTTCCCTGGCGATCTGAGAGGTGCGGGGCTCCAGCCCTCAAACTTCAAAGCACATGCTGGGGCACTCTGGCTGGCGCGTCGTCCCAAGGGGTAAACTTCAGAGACCCTTTTGGGGAACGCTGGCTGGCGCGACGCCCCTCCCCTTCCCCAGGTGTTTGACGACTTTTCGTCTCCATTTTTCAACTCTAAACCCTCTAAACCTCAATGATTTTTTCCCCAAACACTTAGGATCCTTTCTATCCCCAATATATGATAGATTCAAACCGAAATTTCACCAGGAAACATGAATCAAATCGTAAGAAACTTCAATCAACACATCACACAAGAATTCAAGAAAAACCTTCAACAATGTTCATCAAGAACTCAATTTCTAAAGTTTCAAACACTTAAATTCACTCAATTAAATCATGATTGGCGCGTGGGTGAACTAACCCAACGCTATGTGATCTCACATACCTTTTAGGGATCACCCCCAATGAAATCCACAAGCTATCTTTGACGAAATTGACGAATCTTAAACATTCTTCTCCTTTCTCTTCTTTTCTCCTCTTCTCCAATCCCTAACGTGAAATTCACATTTCTAAAACTCACTAAAATCTGACTTTACCCCAATTAAACTCCTAAAAATGAATTAGAATAATTAGGTAAGGAAAAGACTAAATTACCCTTCCAAAATCCGGATTAGACTTTCTTTAATCCTATAGCCCAACTTTCAAAGGGAATAACCTACTCATACGAACTCGGAATGGCAAAAACTCAAATGCGTTGGAAATATCATTCCAAGAGCTTTCTAACCATATATGGAAGTACACCTAACTTATCCTGAGCTAGGATTTATGATCGTTTGAAGTTGACCAAAACTCAACTTTTCCTAACTTGATTTTTTTTCTCCAAATTTTCATTCTTTCCAAAAATGACTATTTCCAATTATTATCTTCTTCCTAATTATTTCAAATTGCGAGATGTTACAATATCTCCCCATTGGGAACATTCGTCCTCAAATGAGATTACTCTTACTAGGCTAAGGGTGTAATATCAAGTTCAAACACCCAACAAGCAATTGCAAACAAACAACATGCTCACTCATAATTTAAAGAGTACTAAGAAGAGAATTGGTACCTTGATCTGCATTTTCTCCGGACTGAAAGAGATGTGGATTTCTCTTCTTCATATCCTCTTCAGCTTCCCAAGTAGCTTCTTCAACAAATTGGTTCCTCCAAAGGACTTTGACTGATGCCACCTCTTTTGTTCTCAACTTGCAAACTTGGCGATCTAGAATCTGAACAGGAATCTCCTCATAAGATAAGCTATCCTTGATCCCAATATTTTCAGTTGGTATGAGCAATAAAGGATCACCCATGCACTTCTTCAACATGGAGATGTGAAACACCGGATGAACCACGACTAACTCTTGTGGTAGCTCCAACTTATAAGCTACATTGCCAATCCTCTAGGATATTCAATAAGGACCAATATATCGGGGACTTAGTTTCCCATTCTTACCAAACCTCATAACACACTTCATGGGTGAGACTTTTAGATATACGTTGTCATCTACTTCAAACCCTAACTCCCTTCTCCTAACATCGGTGTAGGATTTCAGACGAGTCTGTGCCGTTTTCAACCTCTCTTGAATTACTTTCACCTTCTCCATAGCTTGATAAACTAAATCTTGTCCTATCAACCCTGCTTCACCAACTTCAAACCATCCAATAGGAGATCTGCATCTTCTCCCATAAAGAGCTTCATATAGGGCCCTCTAGATGCTAGAGTGGTAACTATTATTGTATGCGAATTCAATAAGGGGTAGGTGATCATCCCAATTACCTTTGAAATCAATCACATATCCCTTCAACATATCCTCTAAGGTCTGAATAGTGCGCTCTACTTGACCATCTGTCTGAGGATGAAAAGCAGTACTCAAGTTCACCTTTGAACCCAAGCCTTTCTTGAATGACTTCCAAAACTGTGCAGTAATTTGAGCACCTATGTCTGAAATAATGGAGACCGAAACCCCATGAAGTCTCACCACCTCTTGAAGATACAACTTAGCATAATCTTCTGTCGAATGATTAGTCTTTACCTGTAAAAAGTGGGCTCATTTTGTCATTCTATCGACAATCACCCAAATAGAATCATGATGCATACGAGACCTTGGTTAACATGTGATGAAGTCCATATTAATCATCTCCCACTTCCATTCCATAATTTTGATATTCTGAGCCCAAGCACCAGGCATTTGGTGCTCTAGTTTAGCTTGTTGGCAATTTGGGCATTTAGCAACAAATTCTGCAATGCCCTTCTTCATACTGTTCCACCAATATACCTCTTTCAAATCACGATACATCTTTGTGGAACTCGGATGAATTGAATATCTGGAGCTATGAGCCTCCTCCATGATACTTTCTTGGAGTCCATCCACCATTGGTATACACATTCTACCTTGATATCTCAGTACGCCATCTACCCCTTATTCAAAAGCTAGTACTTTTTTGCTTATGAACATTTGCCTTCAATTCAAGCAAAATAGGGTTTTGGTGTTGCTTGCCTTTTACTTCTGACACTAATGATGATTCAGCCCCATTCATCACCACTACTCCTCCTTCTGTGGAATCCATAAGTCTGACTCCCAGGCGTGCAAGTCTATGCATATCTTTTGCTAACTCTCTCTTTTCTTCCTCAACATGGGAAGCTTAAGGCATCAGCAACAACATTAGCCTTACCTGGGTGGTAAAGAATACTCAGTCATAATCCTTGAGTAATTCTAACCACCTCCTCGTCTGAGATTAAGCTCTTTCTGAGTGAACACATATTGAAGACTCTTGTGACCAGTGAATACATCAACATGAACACCCTACAAATAATGATGCCATATCTTCAAAGAAAATACTACGGCAGCCAACTCTAAGTCATGGGTTGGGTAATTCATCTCATGAACTTTCAACTGTCTCGAGGCATAAGCTATAACCTTGTCGTTATGCATCAATACACAACTCAAACCAACTCTAGATGCATCACAATATACCACAAAGCCTTGCGTACCTTCTAGTAAGGTCAATATTGGGGCAGTAGTTAACCTCTTTTTCAATTCATGAAATATTTTCTCAGAAGCTTCAGACCATTGAAACTCAACTGTCTTCTGAGTCAATTTGGTCAAAGGGGACGAAATAGACGAGAACCCCTCTACGAAGCTTCTATAATATCCAGTCAAACCCATGAAACTATTAATATCAATTAGAGATGTGGGTCTAGGCCAAATCTGCACTGCCTCTATCTTTTGAGTATCAACTCTAATTCCATCACTGGAAACTATGTGGCCCAAGAATGCCACAGACTCAAACCAAAACTCTCATTTTGAGAACTTAGCATACAACTCCTTATCTTTCAAAGTCTGAAGAACTATTCTGAGATGGCTAGCATGATCTTCTTCATTCCTTGAATAGATTAGTATGTCATCAATGAAGACGATAACAAACATATCTAAATAAGGTTTGAAAACTCTATTCATAAGGTCCATGAATGATGCAGGTGCATTAGTTAAACCGAACGACATGACCAGAAACTCATAATGGCCATAACGGGTCCTGAATGTTGTCTTGGGAATATCACATTCCCTTACTCTCAACTGATGGTAGCGAGATCTGAGGTCTATTTTCGAAAAACAAGAGGCACCTTGAATTTGATCGAAAAGATAATCAATTCTCGGTAAAGGATACTTGTTCTTGATGGTAACCTTGTTCAATTGGCGTTAATCTATACACATCCTAAGAAAACCATCTTTCTTCCTCACAAGTAAGACCGGAGCGCCCCAAGGTGGGACACTTGGTCGAATAAACCCTTTCTCTAAAAGTTCTTTCAACTGCTCTTTTAACTCTTTCAACTCTGCTGGTGACATCCTATATGGCAGAATAGAGATATGACGGGTATCTGGAAGAACATCTATACCAAAGTCTATCTCTCTCTTAGGAGGGACTTTGGGTAGATCATTCGGAAAGACTTCTGGAAACTCTTTTACTATAGAAACTGACTGGATATGAGGTATCTCAACACTAGAGTCATTAACTCGGACTAAGTGATAGACACACCCCTTAGAAACTAACTTCCTTGCCTTAAGGTACGAAATGTAAGGACCCTTAGGTGCTGCTGAACTACTTTTCCACTATAAGACTGGCTCATTTGGAAACTAGAACTTGACAACTCCAGTTCTACAATCAACTAGGCCATAACAGGCATGAAGCCAGTCCATACCAAGAATGACATCAAAATCTACAATGTCTAACTCAATTAAATCAGCCATAGTACTCCTGTGATTGACGGAAATTGGACAATCACGATAGACTCTCTCTGCTAGAATAGACTCACCAACAACTGTAGAAACACTGAATGGTTCACTAAGTTATTCAGGAATAATATCAAAATTCATAGCAACATATGGAGTTACAAAAGATAAACTCGCTCCTGGGTCTAGCAAAACATAAACAGTAATGTCAAAGACTTGAATCATACCAATGACAACATCTGGAGAGTTTTCTTGCTCTTGGCAATTAATGATCTCATAAAGGCGTTTTACTCCTCCACTGGTACCGGAAGTAGCTCCTCTAGGTGCAGCCCTATCTGGTGGAGCAACTGATGAAGATTTGGCCCTATTGCCCTGGTTTCCACTACCTTTCCTATTTTTTGGGCACTCTTTCATGAAGTGACCCTCTTGTCCATACTTGAAACAACATGTCTGGCCATCACGACACTTACCAAGGTGTGTTCTACCACACCTAGCACATGCAGGAGCCCAGTTGCCTCCTTGTGCCATAGTACCCCGAGACTGTGCAGATCCAGCTCTGTAGTTCTGCGAATTCTAGCCATTATACTTGCCTTATTTTTTGGGTGCACGTGCACTAGCAGATGATGGAACGGGTCCCTTTTGCTTCTTCTGAAAGGATGAATGATTCACATTACCTTTCTGCTACCCGGACTCATTCCCTGTCTTAGCCTTCTTTTATTTCTGAATTCCTCCCTATCCCTTAGCTTCTCTTCCTCAACCTACTGCACATAGACCATCAATCTTGATATGTCTATGTCCCCAATTAACATAGCTTCCCTGCCCTTTTTGCTTGATATATGGGACAACCCAGCAACAAACATACTTATCCTACTCCTCATATCCACAACCATCTCAGGAGCATAACAGGACAGTTGGGTGAATTTCAACCCATATTCATGAAAACTTAGAGAATCGTGCTTAAGTGTGAGGAACTCACGCACCTTGTCCTCTTTCAATTCTCAGGGAAAAAAATGCCCCAGGAAAGCCTCCTCAAAATAGGCCCAACTGGCAGGTGCTGCATCCTCGGCTCTACCCTCTTTCCACTGGTCGAACCAAGGCCTAGTGGCATTCTTCAGTTGATATGCAGCTAGCTCAACTCTCTCAGTATCCACAACATGCATCACATTAAACACCTTTTTCAGTTCATCAACAAAGTTCTCCGGATCCTTAGAAGTGCTTGAACCAGTGAAACTTGGAGGATTTATCATCAAGAACTCACGAATCCTTGAAGTGTCAGCCTTTTCTTGTCGAGCTCCTCTTCGTTGCACAACCTGGTTAGTCACAACTTGACTTAACATCCTTATGGCTTCTCTGAACTCAACATTGGTAACTTCCCCTTAGGGTTGCAATTCAGGTGCATTCGGTAACTCTTGCTCCTCAACATTACGCCTACAGGGTGACCTTTGACAGCTCTTCGTGGAGGCATAATTATCTGAAAACACGCGCAAGCACGGATTAGAAGGAACTTTTTTAGATATCAATCTCTAACGCACGAAATGAGAGTTAAAGAAGTGAGAAATTTTCCCAAATGTTGCAGCCTCCTAATTATAGATGTGGCATGCTTCACACCGATAACTAGGACTCTATAGACACAGCTTCATAGACTTCCTAGGACTCTTGAACTCTGTGCTCTGATACCAAGTTTGTCACTCCCCGAGCCTACACCCTGGACATGGCTGGCACTTGAGAACCATTGCTGGCCCGAAGTGAACCCTTGGCCTGGCTTACTTACTCAGTGGAAGACTTAAACACAAGAAATAGTCTAAAAGGGTACTTGTGAAATAATGTAGAATGTCTTTAAATAAACATTCAAACTTAGCCTTAATAGCAAAGTCAAGTCTCAAAAACATAAGCCAATAATAAAGTAGTGACATTTAACTAATTGACTGTCTGCCTATGAAACCTCTAAAAAACTGAGATGGATCTCGGGACAGGCCCATGACATCCTACTGAACTAATACTAAAACCGAAAGCAATAAAAGGGACCCTCCAGAAGCAAGGAGGCTCACCATAAGACTCTGAGTGCTCAAACAGGGTCAACGAGGCGCTGGATGTTGATCCTAGTTACTTGCGTTTGCATCATAATAAGATGCAGGCCAACTGGTATAAGTACATTGAATGTACGAGTATGCGAGTTTGAAAGCTAAATAAAACAAAGGCTTGAAAAGATTCTGAAAGAAACACTTACCTTGGCTCTTCTCAACTCATGAATAACTCAACTCATAATAAAGAAATAAGACACATGCAATATATGAAAATCTTTATAATACAGTAAAAGCAATTTAGTTTGTTAAAGAAAATGCAATAACAAACTCAACTTTACTCATATAACAAAGTAATATAGTTTTTGTGGGAGATTCTCTAACCGACAACCACCACTATGAGCCTAAAGTGTTGATACAACGTCTTGCTCATGCTGCCAGAACTGTCCTATACTTTGTCGTCATATAGAACACTTAACTTAGTGGATCCACTAGTCTATCCTAAAAGCATCTTAAGGAGTTATCTAAAAAAGTATGATCCTTTACTACCCATGATGGCTACATGGTTTATGGAGACTTGAGTAAAGATGAACTCACATCCCCATATCGGTGCTCAATACTACTCCCAAAATATACTTAGCTCATAAGTTTTTAAAACAAACTTCTATCTTTGGTTTGAGATAATTACTCCAAAATTAGCTTAAAAGCTCTCTTGGAATCTATGTTCCCTTTTCTTACTCAAATGTGAAAACATTTATAAACTCTTTGGGAATACTTCGTTCCCTTATTGCTTTTTGAGAAATGAACTCAACTCTTTACTCTTTGCTTAACTTGAAACTTATGTCTTAAAACAAAGTTAAAACATTAGTTAAAGACTTTTGAAAACTTTATAAACTTTTCTCTGACTTGCTACTTAACTTCTACACTTGACTCGTAACTTCTGTTGACATTGATTGTAACTTTCCTTGAATTGTACTATGGATTCAAGATTCATGATCTCATGTTTATGGATGATTTCATGTTGTTTAGATGTACCTTACAGTGTTGGAATCAACTAGAAAAGATAGGTACCATTGCTGGGGAACAAGTACGAAAAGGTGGGGAAGAAATAGGGAGAACTGGCGTCCCTGGTGCTCTAAGAGGTGCAGGGCGCCAGCCCTCAAACTTCTGAGAACATGTTGGGGTGTGCTGGCTGGCGCGTCACCCCAAGGGGTAAAGTAGAGCCCCTTTTGGGGGGCGCTGGCTGGCGCAACGCCCCACCCCCATCCCCAGGTGTTTGACGACTTTTCTTCTCTATTTTTCAACTCTAAACCCTCTAAACTTCAATGGTTCTTTCCCTAAACACTTAGGATCATTTATATCCCCAATATATGATAAATTCAAATCAAAATTTCACCAGAAAACATGAATCAAATCGCAAGAAACTTTGATCAACACACCCCACAAGAATTCAAGAAAAACATTCAACAATGTTCATCAAGATCTCAATTTCTAAACTATCAAAGACTTAAATTCGCTGAATTAAATCATGATAGGCTCGTGAGTGAACTAAACCAATGCTATGTGATCTCACATACCTTTTAGGGATCACCACCGAAGAAATCCACAAGCTATCCTCGACGAAATCGACGAATCTTGAACGTTCTTCTCGTTTCTCTTCTTTTCTCCTCTTCTCCAAGCCCTGACATGAAATTCACTTTTCTAAAACTGACTAAAATCTGACTTTACCCCAATTAAACACCTAAAAATGAATTAGAATAATTAGGTAAGGAAATGACTAAATTACCCTTCCAAAATCTGGATTAGACTTTCCTTAATCCAACAGCTCAACTTCCAAAAGGGTTAACTTACTCATACAAACTCGGAATCACGTAAACTCGGCGGCGTTGGAAATCTCATTCCAAGAGATTTCCAACCATAACTGGAAGTACACCTAACTCATCTTGAGCTAGGAGTTATGGCAGTTTGAAGTTGACCAAAACTCAACTTTTTATAACTTTAATTTTTTTTTCCAGATTTTTATTCTTTCCAAAAATGACTATTTCTAATTATTATCTGCTTCCTAGTTATTTCAAATTGCGTTATTTCAAATTGCGAGATGTTACAGGAAGTTTTAAAAATTTGCATCCATTGCTTGAACGGAGGTTTAACACCAAAATTAAATCTTTTTACACGGATGGTGGTGGCAAATTTCAAAGTTTACAGTCCTATCTCGAAACATATGGCATAGAACACTTATTGTCACCCCCATATACTCCACAACGAGTTTTTCTAGTCGAAAGACGACACCGTCATGTTATTGAAACAACTAGAACCTTGCTGCATCAAGCGTCTTTACCATCACACTTCTGGAGTTTTGCATGTCAACAAGCTATCTATCTTATAAACAGGCTAACTACACCCAATCTTGAGTTCAGATAACTCACGTCTGCATAAACCATGTAGACATCATGGGTAGAAAATGTTCATACTTTTTAGATGAATCCCTTTCTCGTAGACTAGTGGATGCATTTAGTAGTTCAGGTCCTATACATGTCGCATGGTATAGGATGCGCTGACAACGTGAGGAAGATCGTTGTATCATCACAATAACTATTATGTGATGGTTGTCGGTTAGAGAAACTCCCACAACAGTATTTTGTATTTTTATATACATCAGATTATTTATATTTTTACATACATCTCAGAGTTATATGTATCTTTGCATACACATAGAGTTGGCATCATGTTTTTAAACATTATTTCTTTATATTGCACATGTTTTAAATTTCTTTATATTGAAATGAGTTCAGTTATGTTGAGTTGAGTTGAGCCAGGTAAGTTCTTCAGTTTCTTTCAGATTCTTTTCAAGCCTATGTTGTGTTTAGCATTCCCACTCGCATACTCGTACATTCCATGTACTCATGCCAATTGGCCTGCATCGTCTTATGATGCACACACAGGTAACCAGGATCAGCATCCAGCGCATCGTTGATCAGGTTGAGCACTTAGAGTCAGTTGGTGAGCCTCTTTTCTTCCCGGAGAGCTCCTTTTTCATTGACTTCAGTAGTGTTCAGTTGTTAGAATGATCGGGGGTCTTGTCCCGACATCCATCTCAGTTATTAGAGTCTTCATAGATAGACAGTTAGCAGTCAGTTGTCTTTACATTGTTATTTATTATGTATTAAGACTTGAGTTGCCATTTTGGCTAAGTTGAATCTTTCATCTTTAAAAACGTTCTAAGTTATCTTTCAGGAGTTAAGTAAGTGCATTTTAATCCTTGTATTAATGCTTTAAGTCATCCGTTGAGTAAGTAAATCAGACCAAGGGTTCGCTTGGGGACCAACATTGGTCTTCGAGTGCCATTCCCACCCAGGGTGTAGGCTCGGGGCATGACACAAGGTCAATAAAGAGGCGAGATTTTCCCGTTCTTGTTGCTCCCATTTTGAACACCACTTTCTTCTTGTTGAACTTGTTGTTGTTGTCGATGAAAGTATTCATTTTAGGTACACATAAAAAAAAATCATAATAATAATTAGTTTAAAATAGTAAATAATCTCATGAAAACCACTCATGCATACACTCATAAATTAAAAAATCTTTAAAATATAAAGTTAATAAGTAGAAATCTTGCTTCAGATGTAATAAATTATGTAAAGGAATATATTTTTCTTGATGGTGGTTATGAAAGTGATTGCATTGAGCATTTATAGTAAAATGTATTTTTGAACTTATTAATTGGCATACCATATTTAGAAATACTGATATATTTTAGGATAAGATCAATAACTTTTGAAAAATGTATAGATATGTCAACTGGAATTTTGGTAATGACAGGTAAATAGTTTTAGGATAAAGTTATCAAATATATATTGTTTGGAGGTCGCACATAACTGGGCATGTATAGTAAAACTTAATTATGAACTTATGAATTGGTATATACCATTCATTTCTTTTAAGATACGAATGATTCTTGAAAAAAACCTACAGATACGTCAGCTTGAATTTGGGTGAGTAGGAATTTTTTGGCTGAAGTTTCTAGATGCACATTGTTATGAGATCACATACAAGATTGACAAAAATATGGATTTCAAAAGGATTGTAAAAAGAACTCAATAATATTTCTGAAGGAATACATTCAAGTCATAATATGTAAATTCATACACTATTTAACAACACGTCATAAGTGCTAAGTCTAATTCAATTAGAAGGAAGGAACAATTATCGATAACTATTTTTAATTACAAATTATTTATATTTACTTGTGCCGCATGTAATAATAGATAAATGTTTTATTGAATGAAGCTTCCATCATCGTGATTGAATTAGGTAGAATATATTTCCTTAAATGATCCTTACCGATAGATTGGAAATTTATTATTTTCTCTTCTTTGTTTGTGTACCAATTTTAAATTTGGAGTTAAGAATTTTATTCTTTCAAAATCTTTAAGGTTAGAATCTTCCCAAACATTTATAGTCATTTATTTTTTCACTCTACTACCTTGATATTAAGAATGATCTCATGAAATTATGTAAGTGCGTATTTATATTAATATATATTAAATATCAAATACTTGAACTTCGACTTGGGCCTTGGGCTTGGATCGGACCTTAAAATAAATATTTTTATAAAGCTTAAGTATTTGCTCTATAAATAACAATGTTTCTACAGACAAGAATAGTAAATATATTTGTAGTTCGATACAAACTGTACAAAATAGGTCAAAAATTGAAGTAACCAAGAGACAAAATAACATAAGATAGACATAATGATAGTTTATGTACACTCAATAATAATATTGTGATCATCAGTTTTGAAAATCGTTTTCAAAATATCTGGGCATGGTTGCAAAACAGTATTCCTTCATGGTTCGTCAACAACTTTTTTTCTATATTCTTTGAAAACGTCAATAGCAATAATATGATGCACCGATAACATTTTCTCATTTATTAATCATTGAATCTTGTCAAGTTGGTAACAAATTAATATACGAGTATTACACTTGATTCTTGAAATTGAAGCTTGAAGAATCATCTTCTTTGATTCATCATCTCCGTCTATATTTTTTCATCCCTTAAATATCTGGCCATTTTAGGGACACTAATGGACCATCAGATTCCTTTGGTGTAATCTGCATTTGGAATGAAAATTTGGCGCACCTCATCCACCAGCCCTGGATGCAACATAAATTTAAGAATAGTTTTATTTAGTTGCACATACATTTGAAAACCAAAAGTATTATTAAAAAAATATAGAAGAAAAGTTTTAGTTAGATTCATTATTATATTTTGATTCATATATAAAATAACTACAAAAACTACTTGCATTGACTATTACATCAGCCCTCGTGTCAGCTGTACGATTCAAGACTAATTGCTCTACATCAATCCAAATAAAGCAACTGTCATACTTATATCTGAATACGAACACAACGTCTTCCACAAGTTTTTGAATATACGAATTTTACCCTCCAACAATAATTGGAACACATTGAGTCTTAAAAGAAATTTCTATGTAAACAATGGATTTCAGACAGAAATCTTCGGCCGTGAAGTCGCAATCTGGCTAAATTTCACCTAAAAACTTGTGAAACAAAATAACTATCAATTAGTATTCACATTAAAATAAACAAATCACAAAAAATGTCTTTTTCGAATATGTATACCTAGCAAATAGTGTCGTATACCTTGTTTCTTAGTATGTGTAATCCTGTTGGTTACGATTCCAAGTCCCTTATATACCTGTGTTTTGTTCGATTTGATTATTTCTCCTCGAAAATGGGTGGCAAGGTCAACAGAGAGACGAGATTTTTCCATTACTGTTGCTCCCATTATGAACACCACTTTATTCTTGTTGAACTTGTTGTTGTTGATGAAAGTATTCATTTTAGCTACACAGAAAATAAAATCATAATAATAATTAGTTTAAAATAGTAAATAATCTCATGAAAACCACTCATGCATACACTCATACATTAAAAAATTCTTATAAATATAAAGTTAATAAGTAGAAACCTTGCATGAGATGTAATAAACTATGTAAAAGAATATATTTTTCTTGATGGTGGTGATGAAAGAGATTGCATAGAGTATTTATAGTAAAATGTATTTTTGGACTTATTAATTGGCATACCATATTCAGAAATACTAATATCTTTTAGGATAAGATCAATGACTTTTGAAAAAAAATGTATAGATATGTCAACTAGAATTTTTGTAATGACAAGTAAATAATTTTAGGATAAAGTTATCAAATGTAAATTATTTGGAGATCGTATAAAACTGGGTATTTATTGTAAAAATTTGATTATGAACTTATGAATTGGTATATACCAAATTTAGAAAAGAATGCATATCCTAAATGAATAATTCTTGAGAAAAACCTATAGATATGTCAGCTTGAATTTGGGTGATTAGGCTTATATAATTTTAGGATGAAGTTTCTAGATGCACGTTGTTATGAGATTACATACAAGATTGACGAAAATATGGATTTCAAAAGGATTGTAAAAAGAACTCAATATATTTGTGAAGGAATACATTCAAGTGATAATGCGTCAATTCATACACTATTTAACAACACGTTATAAGTGCTAAGTCTAATTCAATTAGAAGGGAAAGAACAATTATCAATAACTATTTCAATTAAAATTATTTATATATACTTGAGCAACATGTAATAATGGATAAATGTGTAACAATTTTAAATTTGGAGTTAAGAATTTTATTCTTTCAAATTCTTTATGGTTAGAATCTTCCCAAATATTTAAAGTCATTTATTTTTTCACGCTATTAGCTTGACATTAAGAATGATCTCAAGTAATTGTGTAAGTACATATTTATATTAATATATATTAAATATCAAAGGATTGAACTTCGACTTGGGACTTGGTCTTGGATTGGACCTTAAAATATATATTTTTGTAAATCTTAAATATTTGCTCTATAAATAACAATGTTTTGACATACAAGAATAGTATATATATCTGTAGATCAATACAAACTATACAAAATAGGTCAAAAATTAAAGTAACCAAGAGACAAAATAACACAAGATAGAGATAATGATAGTTTATGTACACTCAATAATAATATTGTGATCATCATTTTTGAGAAATCTTTTCACAATATCTAGGCATGGTTGCAAAATAGTATTCCTCCATGCTTCGTCAACAACTTCTTTTCTATCTTCTTTGAAAATGTCAGTAGCAATAATATGATGCTCGAAAATATTTTCTCATTTATGAATTGTTGAATCTTGTCAAGTTGGTTACGAATTAATATACGAGTATTACGCTTGATACTTGAAATTGAAGCGTGAAGAATCATCTTCTTTAATTCATCATCTCCGTCTATATTTTTCTTCCCTTAAATATCTAGCCATTTCAAGGACACCAATGGACCGTCGGATTCCTTTGTTGTAATCTGCATCGAAAATGAAAAATTGCCACACCTCATCCACCAGCCCTTGATGCAACATAAATTTTAGAATAGTTTTATTTAGTTGAACATATATTTGAAAACCAAAAGTATTATTAAGAAAAGTTTTAGTTAGATTCATTATTATATTTTGATTCATATATAAAATAACTACAAAAACAACCTGCATACAACATTTCATCAACTCTCGTGTCAGCTCAACGATTCAAGACAGGTTGTTCTACATCAATCCAAATAACGCAACTGTCATACTTATATTTGAACATGAACACAGGGACTTCCACAAGTTTTTCAATATACGAATTTGAGCCTCCAACAATAAATGGAACACATTGAGTCTTCAAAAAAAATTCTTTGTAGAGAATGGACTTCAAACATAAATCTTCGGCCGTGAATTCAGAATCTGGCTCAATTTAACCTAAAAACTTGTGAAACAAAATAAGTATCAATTAGTATTCACATTAAAATAAACAAATCCCAAAAAATGTCTTTTCCGAATATGTATACCTAGCAAATAGTGTCGTACAAACTTATTTCTCGGTGTGTCTGATCTTGTTGGTCACGATTTCAAGACCCTTATATACTTGAATTTTGTCCGAGTTGATTATTTCTGCTCGAAAATGGGTGGCAAGGTCAACAGAGAGACTAGATTTTCCCATTCTTGTTGCTCCCATTATGAACACCACTTTCTTCTTGTTGAACTTGTTGTTGTTGTTGATGAAAGTATTCATTTTAGCTGCACATAAAATAAAATCATAATAATAATTAGTTTAAAATAGTAAATAATCTTATAAGACCACTCATGCATACACTCATACATTAAAAAAATCTTATGAATATAAAGTTAGTAAGTAGAAACCTTGCTTGAGATATAACAAACTATGTAAAAGAATATATATTTCTTGATGGTGGTTATGGAAGAGATTGCATTGAGCATTTATAGTAAAATATATTTTTCGACTTATTAATTGGTATACCATATTCAAAAATATTGATATATTTTGAGATAAGACCAATGACTTTTGAAAAATGTATAGATATGTCAACTGGAATTTTGGTAATGACAAGTAAATAATTTTAAGATAAAGTTATCAAATGTACATTGTTTGGAGATTGCATATAACTGGGCATTTATAGTAAAAATGTAATTATGAACTTATGAATTGATATATACCAAATTTTAAAAAAATTCATATCTTTTCAGATACGAATAATTCTTGAAAAAAACCTATAGATACGTCAACTTGAATATGTGTGAGTAGGCTTAAATAAATTTAGGACGAAGTTTCTTGATGCACATTGTTATGAGAGCATATACAAGATTGACGAAAATATGGATTTCAAAAGGATTGTAAAAAGAACTTAATAATATTTCTGAAAGAAGACATTCAAGTGATAATGTGTCAATTCATAAACTACTTAACAACATGTCGTAAGTGCTAAGTCTAATTCAATTAGAAGGGAAGGAACAATTATCGATAACTATTTCAATTACAATTATTTATATTTATTTATACAGCATGTAATAATAGATAAATGTTTTATTGAATGAAGCTTCGATCATCGTGATTGAATTAGGTAGAATATATTTTCTTAAATGATCCTCACCGATAGATTGCAAATTTATTATTTTCTCTTGTTTGTCTATGTAACAATTTTAAATTTGGAGTTAAGAATTTTATTCTTTCAAATTCTCTAAGGTTAAAATGTTCCCAACCATTTATAGTCATTTATTTTTTCACTCTATTACCTTGACATTGAGAATGATCTCTTGTAATTTTATAAGTATTTATATATATTAATATATATTAAATATCAAAGGCTAGGACTTTGACTTGGGGCTTGGGCTTGGATTGGACGCTAAAATAAACATTTTTATAAAAGTTAAATATTTTCTCTATAAATAACAATATTTTTACAGACAAGAATAGTATATATAGCTGTAATTTGATACAAACTGTACAAAATAGGTAAAATATTAAAGTGACCAACAGACAAAATAACAAAAGGTAGAGATAATGATAGTTTATGTACACTCAATAATAATATTGTGATTATCATTTTTGAGAAATAATTTCACATGATTTAGGCATGGTTGCATAACAGTATTCCTCCATGCTTCGGCAATAACTTCTTTTCTATATTCTTTGAAAATGTCAGTAGCAATAATATGATGCACTAACCACATTTTCTCATTTATTAATAGTTGAATCTTGTCAAGTTGGTTACAAATTAATATACGAGTATTACGCTTGATACTAGAAATTGAAGCTCGAAGAATCATCTTCTTTTATTCATTATCTCCGTCTATATATTTTTCTTCCCTTAATACCTGGCCATTTTAGGGACACCAATGGACCGTCGGATTCCTTTGGTTTAATCTGCATCTGGAATGAAAATTGGCTGCACCTCATCTACCAGCCCTGCCCTGCATGCAACATAAATTTAAGAATCGTTTTATTTAGTTGAACATATATTTGAAAACCGAAAGTATTATTAAGAAAACTATATAAGAAAACTTGTAGTAAGATTCATTATTATATTTGATTCTTATATAAAATAACTACAAAAATTACCTGCATTGACCATTTCATCAACCGTCGTGTTAACTCTACGATTCAAGACCGATTGCTCTACATCAATCCAAATAAAGCAACTGTCATACTTATATTTGAACATGAACATAGGGTCTTCCACAAGTTTTTCAATATACGAATTTGAGCCACCAGCAATAATTGGAACATATTGAGTCTTCAAAAAAATTTCTATGCAGACAATGGACTACAAACAAAAATCTTCGGCCATGAAGTCGGAACCTGGCTCAATTTCACGTCAATTCTTTTTACACAAAATAATTTTCAATTACTATTCACATTAAAATAAACGAATCACAAAAAAATATCTTTTACAAATATGTATACCTAGCAAATATTGTCATACACCTTGTTTCTCAGTGTGTCTGATCTTGTTCGTCACGATTTCAAGTCCCTTATATACTTGCATTTTGACCGACTTGATTATTTCTCCTCGAAAATGGGTGGCAAGGTCAACAGACACACAAGATTTTCCCGTTCCTGTTGCTCTCATTATGAACACCACTTTCTTCTAGTTGAAATTGTTGTTGTTGTTGATGAAAGTATTCGGTTTAGCTACACATAAAATAAAATTATACTAATAATTAGCTTAAAATAGGAATAATCTCATGAAAACCACCAATGCATACACTCATCCATTAAAAAATCTTATAAATATAAGGTTAATAAGTAGAAACTTTGCTTGAGATGTAATAAACCATGTAAACGAATATATTTGTCTTGATGATGGTTATGAAAGAGATTGCATTGATCTTGTATAGTAAAATGTATTTGCTAACTTATTAATTGGCATACGATATTCAGAAATACTGATATCTTTTAGGATAAGATCAATGACTTTTGAAAAATGTATCGATATGTCAACTATAATTTTGGTAATGACAAGTAAATAAATTTAGGATAAAGTTATCAATTGTACATCGTTTGGAGATCGCTTATAACTCGGCATTTATAGTAAAAATATGATTATGAACTTATGAATTGGTATATACCAATTTTAAAAAAAATTCATATCCTAAAAGATTAATTCTTGAGAAAAACTTATAGACACGTCAACTTGAATTTGGGTGATTAGGCTTAAATAATTTTTAGGATGAAGTTTCTAGATGCACATTTTTATGAGATCGCACACAAGATTGACGAAATTATAGATTTCAAAAGGATTGTAAAAAGAACTGAAAAATATTTCTGAAGGAATACATTCAAGTGATAATGCGTCAAATCATACACTATTTAACAACATTTTATAAGTGCTAAGTCTAATTCAATTAGAAGGGAAGGAACAACTATCGATAACTATTTCAATTACAATTATGTGTATTTACTTGTGCAGCATATAATAATAGATAAATATTTTATTGAATGAAACTTCCATCATCGTGATTTAATTAGGTAGCATATATTTCCTTAAATGATCCTTACCGATAGATTGCTAATTTATTATTTTCTCTTCTTTGTCGATGTTACAATTTTAAATTTGGAGTTAAGAATTTTATTCTTTTCAAATTCTTTAAGGTTAGAGTCTTCCAAAACATTTATAGTCATTTATTTTTACACTCTCTTACCTCGACAATAAGAATGATATTAGGTAATTGTGTAAATACGTATTTATAATAATATATATTAAATATCAAAGACTTGGACTTGGACTTGGGGCATGGGATCAGATCTGACCGTAAAATAAATAGTTTTATCAAGCTTAAATATTTGCTTTATAAATAACAATGTTTTTACAGAAAAGAATAGTATATATATATATATATGTAGTTCGATACAAACTATACAAAATAGGTTAAAAATTAAAGTGACCATGAGACAAAATAAGACAAGATAGAGATAATGATAGTTTATGTACACTCAATAATAATATTATGATCATCATTTTTGAGAAATCTTTTCACATTATCTAGGCATGGTTGCAAAAAAGTATTCCTCCATGCTTCATCAACAACTTCTTTTCTATCTTCTTTGAAAATGTCAGTAGCAATAATATGATGCACCGGCCACATTTTCTCATTTATTAATTGTTGCATCTTGTCAAGTTGGTTACAAATTAACATACGAGTATTAAGTTTGATACTTGAAATTGAAGCTTCAAAAATCATCTTCTTTGATTCATCATCTCTGTCTATATTTTATTCTTCCCTTAAATATCTGGCCATTTCAAGGAAACCAATGGACCGTTGGATTCCTTTGTTGTATTCTGCATCTACAATGAAAATTTGCCGCACCTCATCCACTAGCCCTGCATGCAACATAAATTTAAGAATAGTTTTATTTAGTTGAACATGTATTTGTAAACAAGAAGTATTATGAAGAAAACTATATAAGAAAAGTTTTAGTTAGACTCATTATTATATTTTGATTCATATATAAAATAACTACAAAAACTACTTGCATTGACCATTTCATCAACCCTTGTGTCAACTCTACAATTCAAGACTGATTGCTCTACATCAATACAATTAAAGCAACTGTCATACTTATATTTGAACATGAACACAGGGTCTTCCGCAAGTTTTTCAATATACGAATTTGACCCTCCAACAATAATTGGAACACATTGAGTCTTTAAAAAAATTTCTATGTAGACAATGGACTTCAGACAGAAATCTTCGGCTGTGAAGTCAGAATCTGGCTCAATGTCACCTTAAAAATTTTGAAACAAAATAATTGTCAATTAATATTCACATTAAAATAAACAAATCACAAAAAACTATCTTTTTCCAAAATGTATACCTAGCAAATAGTGTCGTACACCTTGTTTCTCAGCGTGCGTGATCATGTTGGTTACGATTTAAAGTCCCTTATATACTGAATTTTGACCGAGTTGATTATTTCTCTTCGAAAATGGGTGGGAAGGTCAACAGACAGACAAGATTTTCCCGTTCCTATTGCTCCCATTATGAACACCACTTTCTTCTTGTTGAACTTGTTGTTGTTGATGAAAGTATTCGGTTTAGCTACACATAAAATAAAATTATAATAATAATTAACTTAAAATAGGAAATAATCTCATAAAAACCACTCATGCATACACTCATCCATTAAAAATTCTTATAAATATAAATTTAATAAGTAGAAACTTTGCTTGAGATGTAATAAACTATGTAAACGAATATATTTTTCTTGATGGTGGTTATGAAAGAGATTGCATTGAGCATTTATAGTAAAATGTATTTGTTGACTTATTCATTAGCATACCATATTCAGAAATACTAATATATTTTAGGATAAGATCAATGACTTTTGAAAAATGTATAGATATGTCAACTGGAATTTTGGTAATGACAAGTAAATAATTTTAAGATAAAGTTATCAAATGTACATTGTTTGGAGATCGCATATAACTGGACATTTATATTAAATATGTGACTATGAACTTATGAATTGGTATATACCAAAGTTAAAAAAAATTCATATCCTAAAAGAATAATTCTTGAGAAAACCCTATAGATACTTCAGCTTTAATTTGGGTGATTAGGCTTAAATAATTTTAGGATGAAGTTTCTAGATGCTCATTGTTATAAGATCAAATACAAGATTGACGAAAATATGGATTTCAAAAGGATTGTAAAAGAACTCAATAATATTTCTGAAGGAATACATTCAAGTGATAATGCGTTAATTCATACACTATTTAACAACACATTATAAGTGCTAAGTCTAATTCAATTAGAAGGGAAGGAACAATTATCGATAACTATTTCAATTACAATTATTTATATTTACTTGTGCAGCATGCAATAATATATAAATATTTTATTGAATGAAGCTTCCATCATCGTGATTTAATTAGGTAGAATATACTTCCTTAAGTGATCCTTACCGATAGATTGCAAATTTATTATTTTCTCTTCTTTGTCTAAGTTACAATTTTAAATTTGTAGTTAAAGAATTTTATTCTTTCAAATTCTTTAAGGTTAGAGTCTTCCAACACATTTATAGTCATTTATTTTTTCACTCTATTACCTTGACAATAAGAATGATCTCATGTAATTGTGTAAGTACGTATTTATATTAATATTTATTAAATGTCAAAGGCTTGGACTTGGACTTGGGGCATGGGCTTAGATCTGACCTCAAAATAAATATATTTATAAAGAATAAATATTTGCTCTATAAATAACAATATTTTTATAGACAAGAATAGTATATATATCCGTAGTTCGATACAAATTGTACAAAATAGGTCAAAAATTAAAGTGACCATGAGAAAAAATTAAACAAGATAGAGATAATGATAGTTTATGTACACTCAATAATAATATTGTGGTCATCATTTTTGAGAAAATCTTTTCACAATATCTAGGCATGGTTGTAAAACAGTATTCCTCCATGCTTCGTCAACAACTTCTTTTCTATCTTCTTTGAAAATATCAGTAGCAATAATATGATGCACTGACAACATCTTCTCATTTATTAATCCTTGCATCTTGTCAAGTTGGTTACAATTAATATACGAGTATTACACTTGATACTTGAAATTGAAGCTTGAAAAATCATGTTCTTTGATTCATCATCTCCATCTATATTTTATTCTTCCCTTAAATATCTGGCCATTTCAGGGAAACCAATGGACCGTCGGATTCCTTTGGTGTATTCTGCATCTGGAATGAAAATTTGCCACACCTCATCCACTAGGCCTGCATGCAACATAAATTTAAGAATAGTTTTATTTAGTTGAACATATATTTGAAAACAAAAAGTATAATTAAGAAAACTATATAATAAAAGTTTTAGTTAGAGTCATTATTATATTTTGATTCATATATAAAATAACTACAAACACTACTTGCATTGACCATTTCATCAACCCTCGTGTCAACTCTACGATTCAAGACTGATTGCTCTACATCAATACATATGAAGCAACTTTCATACTTACATTTGAACATGAACACAGGGTCTTCCACAAGTTTGTCAATATACGAATTTGACCCTCCAACAATTTGGAACACATTGAGTCTTCAAAAATATTTCTATGTAGACAATGGACTACAAACAGAAATCTTCGGCCATGAAGTCGGAATCTGGCTCAATTTCACGTAAATTTTTTTTACACAAAATAATTGTCAATTAATATTCACATTAAAATAAACGAATCACAAAAAAATAATCTTTTACAAATATGTATACCTAGCAAATAGTGTCATACACCTTGTTTCTCAGTGTGTGTGATCTTGTTGGTCACGATTTCAAGTCCCTTATATACTTGCATTTTGACCGACTTGATTATTTCTCCTCGAAATTGGGTAGCAAGGTCAACAGACACACAAGATTTTCCCGTTCCTATTGCTCTCATTATGAACACCACTTTCTTCTAGTTGAAATTGTTGGTGTTGTTGATGAAAGTATTCGGTTTAGCTACACATAAAATAAAATTATACTAATAATTAGCTTAAAAATAGGAAATAAATCTCATGAAAACCACCAATGCATACACTCATCCATTAAAAAAATCTTATAAATATAAAGTTAATAAGTAGAAACTTTGCTTGAGATGTAATAAACGATGTAAACGAATATATTTTTTTGATGATGGTTATGAAAGAGATTGCATTGAGCATCTATAGTAAAATGTATTTGTGGACTTATTAATTGGCATACCATATTCAGAAATACTGATATATTTTAGGATAAGATCAATGACTTTTGAAAAATGTATCGATATGTCAACTAGAATTTTGGTAATGACAAGTAAATAATTTTAGGATAAAGTTATCAAATGTACATTGTTTGGAAATCGCATAGAACTGGGCATTTATAGTAAAAATGTGATTATGAACTTATTAATTAGTATATACCAAATTTAAAAAAATTCATTTCCTAAAAGAATAATTCTTTGAAAAAACCTTTTGATACGTCAGCTTGAATTTGAGTGATTAGGCTTAAATAATTTTAGGATGAAGTTTCTAGGTGCACATTATTATGAGATCACATACAAGATTAATGATAATATGGATTTCAAAAGGATTGTAATAAGAACTCAATAATATTTCTGAAGGAATACATTCAAGTGATAATGCATCAATTCATAAACTATTTAACAACACGTTATAAGTGTTAAGTCTAATTGAAGGAACAATTATCGATAACTATTTCAATTACAATTATTTATATTTACTTGGGCAGCATGTAATAATAGATAAATGTTTTATTGAATGAAGCTTCCATCATCGTGATTTAATTAGGTAGAATATATTTCCTTAAATGATCCTTAATGATAGATTGCAAATTTATTATTTTCTCTTCTTTGTCTATGTAACAATTTTAAATTGGAGTTAAGAATTTTATTCTTTCAAATTCCTTAAGGTTAGAATCTTCCCAAACATTTATAGTCATTTATTTTTTCACTCTATGACCTTGACATTAAGAATGATCTCACGTAATTGTGTAAGTACGTATTTATATTAATATATACTAAATATCAAAGACTTGGACTTGAACTTGGGATTTGGGCATGGATCAGACTTTAAAATACATATTTTTATAAAGCTTAAATATTTATTTTATAAATAACAATGTTTTTACAAACAAGAATAGTATATATATCTGTAGTTCGATACAATCTGTACAAAATAGGTCAACAATTAAAGTGACCAAGAGACAAAATAAGACAAGATAGAGATAATGATAGTTTATGTACACTCAATAATAATATTTTGAGAAATCTTTTCACAATATCTAGGCATGGTTGTAAAACTGTATTTTTCCATGCTTCGTCAACAACTTTTTTTCTATCATCTTTGAAAATGTCAGTAGCAATAATATGATCCACCGACCACATTTTCTCATTTATTAATCGTTGAATCTTGTCAAGTTGGTTACAAATTAATAGACGAGTATTACCTTGATACTTGAAATT
>NW_006239185.1:212947-216857 GCF_000226075.1 Solanum tuberosum | reverse complement strand
TCATACTTATGTTTGAACATGAATACAGGGTCTTCCACAAGTTTTTCAATATACGAATTTGACCCTCCAACAATAATTAGATACATTGAGACTTCAAAAAAAATATTATGTAGACAATGGACTTCAGACAGAAAATTTCGGCCGTGAATTCGAAATTTGGCTCAATTTAACCTAAAAACTTGTCAAACAAAATTACTGTCAATCAATATTCACATTAAAATAAATGAATCACACAAAAATGTCTGTTTCAAATATGTATACCTAGCAAATAGTGTCGTACACCTTGTTTCTCAGCGTGTGTGATCTTGTTGGTCACGATTTCAAGTCCCTTATATACTTGCATTTTGTCCGAGTTGATTATTTCTCCTCGAAAATTGGTGGCAATGTCAGCAGAGAGATGAGATTTTGACGTTCCTGTTGCTCTCATTAGGAACACCACTTTCTTCTTATTGAACATATTGTTATTGTTGATGAAAGTATTCGTTTTAGCTACATATAAAATAAAATCATAATAATAATTAATTTAAAATAGTAAATAATCTCATGAAAACCAGTCATGCATACACTCATACTTGAACATCTTGGAATTTGAAATAACTAGGAAGAAGCAAATAATTGGAAATAGTCATTTTTAGGAAAGAATGAAAACTGAAAATTTGTTTAAGTTAGGAAAAAGTTAAGTTTTGGTCAACTTCAAACGATCATACCTCCTAGATCAGGATGATTTAGGTGTAATTCCAAATATGGTTGGAAAGCTCTTGGAATGATCTTTCCAACGCCGACATGTTTGGGCGATTCCGAGTTCGTACGAGTGAGTTATGCCCTTTGGAAGTTGGGCTGTTGGATTAAGGAAATGTCCAATCTGGAATTTTAAGGGGTATTCTAGTCTTTTCATGGCCCTATTATTTTAATCCGTTTTGAGGAGTTTAATATGGGTCAAATCAAATTTTAGTTAGTTTTAGAATTTGGGATTTCACGCTAGTGCTTGGAGAAAAGAGAAAAGAGGAGAAAGGAGAAGAGGAAGCAAGATTTGTCGATTCCGTCAAGGATAGCTTGTGGATTTCGTCGGGGGTGATCCCTAAAAAGGTATGTGAGATCACATATCATTTTTTTAGTTCATCCACGCGTCAATCATTATTCAATTCAACGAAATATGTGTGATTTGAAAGTAAATCCTTTGAGTTCTTGATGAAATTCGTTTGAATTCTTGTGGGTTGTTTTGTTGAAGTTTCTTGCGATTTGATTCATATTTCCGAGTGTAATTTTTGTTTGAATCTATCATGTATTGAGGATATAAATGATCCTAAGTGTTTGGGAAAAGAACCATTGAAGTTTAGAGGGTTTAGGGTTGAAAAACAGAGAAGAAATGTTGTCAAACACCTGGGGAAGGGAGTGGGGTGTCGCGCCAGCCAGCGCCCCCCAAAGCAGTCCCTGAATGTGGGGTTCTGGGGTGATGCGCCAGCCAGAGCACCCCAACTTGTTCTTTGAATGTTGAGGGCTGGTGCCCCACGCCTCTCAGAGCGCCAGGGACGCCAGTTCTTCCCATTCTTACCCCATCTTTTTTGTACTTGTTCCTTAGCAATGTACCTATGTTTCTTAGTTGATTCCAACACTCTAAGGTACATCTAAACTTCATTAAATAATCATAAATATGAGATCATGAACCTTGATTCCATAATTCAATTCAAGGAAAGTTAAGAACAAAGTCAAGAGAAGTAAGAATCAAGTTAAGAGAAGTTGTTAGAGTTTTCCAGAAGTCTTTTTTTCCAAATGTTTTAACTTTGTTTTAAGACTTAAAGTTCAAGTTGAGTAAAGATTAAAGAGTAAAGTTTGAAGTTCACTTCTTTAAAAGTTTATGGGGACTAAGTATTCCCAAAGAGATTTAAAATGTTTTCACATTTAAATAAGAACGAAAACTTAGATTTCCAAGGAGCCTTCAGGCTAGTTTTCAGAAAAGAGTAATAGCTTTCTAAATGAAGCAAGAAGGGAAAATTGAGATTTCAAAGATAGCCTTTGAGATAAATTTCTGAGCACTAATCTCAAATCATAGAAGAAGTATGTTTTTAAAAAATATAAGGGCTAGTATATTTTGGGAGTAGTATTGAGCATCGAATTGGCGACGAGAATTACTTCAGATAACTCACGTCTCCAAAAAACCATGTAGCCACCATTGGTAGAAAAGGGTCATACTTTTTAGATGAACCCATTTCAGAATAGACTAGTGGATCCAGTTAGTAGTTCAGGTCCTATACCTTTGGCCGGGTATAGGATGCGCTGGCAACGTGAGGTAAATCGTTGTATCATCACTATAGCTCTAATGTGATGGTTGTCGGTTAGAGAAACTCCCACAGAAGTTATTGTATTTTTATATACATCATTTTATTATATTTTTATATACATTTCAGAGTTATGTTGTATCCTTGTATATACACTGAGTTGACATAATGTTTTTAAACAACTTTTCTTTATATTGCACTTGCTTTAATTGCTTTATATTAAAATGAGTTTAGTTAAGTATTCATGAGTTGAGAAGAGCCAGGTAAGCGTTTCTTTCAGATTCCCTTTCAAGCGTATGTTGATATAGCATTCGAACTCGCATAATCGTACATTCGATGTACTGATGCCAATTGGTCTGCATCGTCTTATGATGCAGACACAGGTAACTAGGATCGGCATTACAGCGCACCGTTGATCCAGTGAGCAGTTCAGAGTCAGTCGGTGAGCCTCCTTGCATTCCGGAGGATTTATTTTCATTGCTTTCTAGTTAGTCCATTAGGATGTTGTGGGTTTGTCCCAACATCCATCTTAGTTGTTTTAGAGGCTTCATAGGCAGTCAGATGTTAGTCCTTTAAGTCTTTTCATTATAATTTCTTATTGTTAAGACTTGGGTTGCCACTTTTGGCCAAGTTGAATATCTAACCTTTGAAACATTCTCAGTTATTTTATTATTCAGTTCCGTTAAGTGTTATTGATCATTATAAGTATGAATATTTTCTTTTGCTGAGTTAAGTAAGCCAGGCCAAGGGTTCACTTGGGGCCAACAATGGTCTTCAAGTGCCAGTCCTACCTAAGGCTGGCAATGGAACCGGGAGGTATCGGTACCGGTTCCGTTCCGTTTCGGTCCGTTACCGGTTCCGTCTCGGTTCTGGATAGTACCGGTTAGATCCGGTATTGTTCCGGTTCGGGAGGGGTAACGGGACGGAAACCGGGATTTACCGGTTCATCCCGGTCCGGTTAGTCCCAGTTCCGTCCCGGTCCGGTCCGGTTCGTTCAGTTATTTTTTTATTTTTTATTTTTAATCTGAAATTTCAAATTATAGCCGTTGAGAGCCGTTGGTCAACGGGTTTTGGGCCCCACCAACGGCTCTTTCACCCCCATAACTCCCATTTACACCTCCCTACCCCCAAACTTTTTTAATACCCCAAGCTTCTTAAAACTACATTTTCATCCTTTTTTTTAACTATAAATACCCCTAATCATTCATTCTTTTCACTCACAAAAATATCTTCTAATCTCTCTACTCTCTACTCTCTAAATTCTCTTATTCTCATTAAAATTACGAATTTGGTCTTTGGAAATTGGAGCTTCAAAATTCAACTTTCAATTTTGGGCTTCCGGTCATACACGTCTATTTTTTTAAGTAGACGTTTGGTACATTCGTTCCAACTCACTTTTCATTTAGTTATTTATTTGTTTGCATTTAATTATTTATTTTGTGAGTAATAAATATCTAGTTTCTACTTATTTAGTTATTTATTTGTTTAAAACTTTGCTAATCATTTTCGTATTATATATAATTTACTCACTTTTTATATTTGAATATGAATTTCGATAAAAACAATGTTGACAAGGGTAAAACAACCATAGTTGATTCGATCACTAATTTATGGAGCTCAAAATCCAAGAAAAA
>NW_006239185.1:211415-212643 GCF_000226075.1 Solanum tuberosum | reverse complement strand
GGTAGAACGTGCTAAAAAATCAGTTGTGTGGCAATTTATGACTCAGAATGAAGATAAAACACAAGTTATTTGTAATAAATGTAAACATAGAATGAATCATAAAACTGTAGGAAAACAGGGTGGGACGGGACATTTGAGTAATCATTTAATGTCATGTTGTAAAATGAATTTTTGCATGCTAAAGTTGTAGCCAAAGTTAAAAAGAATGGTACCACCCTTCCTGAACTGTAGGAGTAGGGGGGGTCTAATATGGTCCAAACACAATTAAATCCTTCTAATGTTTCTGGTTCTAGTATACAACGGTCATATAGTAGAGAAAAAGATCTTGAAGAATTAGCTAAAAATGATTGTTGTTATGGGTTTGCCATTTAGTTTTGCTGAAAATCCCGGTTTTATTCATTATATATTTAAATTGTGTATAATCCACATTTTAAAGGTTTTACTAGAAATACAATTAAAAAGGCTATCTTTGATTATCAAAGCTCAACATTTTCAATATCTTCGTTGTTTATTTTATTATAACAATTGTAAAAATAGCTATTACTTCTGATATGGGCCGTAGTGTAAATGGTAATGATTATTTCACTATTACTACACATTGGATTGATGAAAATTAGACTTTGCAAAAAAGAAATTTAGGTTATAAATGTTGTGAAATGCATAAAACCGGTAGTTATATAGCTCAAACAATTATAGATATTTTGCAAAACTATGGAATTTGTGATAAAATAAGTAGTATCACATTAGATAATGCTTCTAATAATAGAAATGCTGTTGAAATACTAAAACCGTCTCTTTGCCCTATTTATATTGATGGTTTTCATATTAGGTATGCTGCACACATATATAATTTAATTGTTAGAGATGGTATAACAATGTATAATGATGGTTGCATAAAAGTTGAAACTGCATGTCATTTTATTTTTAAATGTCAAGTTAAGTCTAGACGTAGAGATTTTGAAAATCGTTGTCGTGAATTTAATCTTCCACCTAGAAAAATTCCAAAATCAGTGTGTACTAGATGGAATTCTTTATTTGAAATTCTTGAAGTTGCATATGAATATAGGAAACCTTTACAAATGGTTTGGAATGCTCATAATTCAAATATGACATATAGGCTTGATGATAATGATTGGAATGACATAAAAGAACTTAAAGAATTCTTAAAAGTTTTTTATTTAACTACAAAATAAATATCTGCACTTTATTATCCAACTATTTGCTCTGT
>NW_006239185.1:206619-211315 GCF_000226075.1 Solanum tuberosum | reverse complement strand
ACCTCGAATTATTATACTCATACTAATAGACATTTAAGGTTTGAATTTAAATTTTCAAAGTTTTAAATTATGAAATTTAAACTTTTATACTTTTAAAGTTTGAAAGTTTGTATTTAAAACTATAAAAGTATAAATTTTTTTGCTTCTAATAAAATTATTAGAGTTTTAATATTATTTGTGTAATGTTCCTAATTTTTTTTAAAAATTATAACAGTTGGGACCCGGTTTCCGGTCCGGGACGGGTACACTGATTTTTTTTCGGAATTACCGGTTTCGATCCGTCCCGGTTCCGGTTCGGTTCGGTTCCGTGGTGCCCGGTTCCGTTCCGTGGTGCCCAGTTCCGTTCCGTTTCCGGTCCCGTTACCAGCCTTAGTCCTGCCCAATGTGTAGGCTCGGGGGGTGACAAACTTGGTATCAGAGCCCAGAGTTCAAGAGTCCTAGGGAGTCTATGAAGCCGTGTCTGTAGAGTCCTATTTATCGATGTGAAGCGCGCCACATCTATAATTATGAGGCTGCAACATTTAGGAATTCCTTCACTTCTTTCACACTCATTTCGTGCATTAGAGTTTATCTCTAAAAAGTTTCCCTCTAATTCGGGCCTACAAGTGTTTCAGAAATTCGGGCCTACACGTGTTTCAGATAATCATGCCTACACGAAGAGCAGTCAGAGGTCGTCCAGCTAGGAGGAATGTTGAGGAACAAGAGTTACCCAATGCACCTAAAGTGCAACTGCAAGGAGAATTTACTAATGCTGAGTTCAGAGAGGCTATAAGGATGCACAATCAAGTTGTGACCAACCAAGCTGGCAGCAGAGAGGAGCTCGACAAGAAAAGGTTGACACTTCAAGGATTCGTGAGTTCTTGAGGATGAATCCCCCAAGTTTCACTGGTTTGAGCACTGCAGAGGATCCAGAGAACTTCATTGAGGAACTGAAAATGGTGTTCGATGTGATGCATGTTACTAATACAGTGAGAGTTGAGCTAGCTACATATCAGATGAAAAATGTTGCTAGGACTTGGTTTGATCATTGGAAAAGGGGTAGAGCTGAGGATGCACTAGTTGCGAGTTGGGCATGTTTTGAAGAGGCTTTCTTAGGGCATTTCTTTCCCCGAGAATTGAAAGATGTTGTAACACCCTGTATCCGAAATAGACCAAAAATGCAGATTTTGAGAAGTTGCAGGTGCAACCCACTGTTGCCATCCACGGACCGTAGGTCAGACCATGGCCCGTGCTGGTGGTCCGTGGTTCACCACTGCAACCCCTCCCCAACCCAGCTCAGAAAATCGTCTATGTCTCGACCCACGGACAGACCCACGATACCTAGGTCAGACCACGGTCCGTGGTCTGTGTACGTGGATCAAGACTCCTTTACACAGCCCCTGACATGAACTACGGTCCACCATCACGGAACGTCGTTCAATCTACGGTCCGTAGGTCTGACCGTAGATGAGGGTCAGTAGTCAGTTAGGGGAGAATTGTTGAGTGGGTCAACTTCAGATGGTCATAACTTTTAGAACAAAAGAAATAATGTGTCCCATGACCTATGATATGATAGATAATTGAATCCTCTTTCCAATGCCACCGAGTTTGCTAAAATCCAACCTCCGAGTAAAAAGTTATGCTTTTTTTAGTGAAGCCTTGTCAGACAGAGTTGATCGACGACCCCAATCTACGGACCGTAGATTGAACTACGGCCCGTAGGTCCAATCCGTCGGTCACTCCGATAGCAGTTAAGTCAGGGGTCTTTTGGTCTTTTCCTATTTCATTGGACCCCTAAGATATGTCGTTTAGACCCTAAATCATGAGGTTTTAGTCACTTTAAGCCTAGAAACATAACTAGAACTTATCTAAGTCAAGTCATTAATCAAAACTTAGAAAAATTAGAACACTAAGAGGAGAAAGAAGTCAAGAACCCTAGTTCAAGAATGCAGCAAGTTTCTTTCAGTTCCAGCCCCGAAATCAAAAGATTTCTCCGTGGAATTCATCACCAGGTATGTGGAATTTCACTAGTGGGTTCCTTTCGCCCATTGGGTCCCTAGAATTCAGTCAGTTTCTTGATTCCCTTATTATGAATCGACCTAGGGTTTCTAGAATTACATCAGATCATCATGAATTAGTTATTAACAGCAGACCATCATAAATCATGAATTAGTTTTGCTAGACCTAGTTGGGGCATGTCTCAACACTTCAAGTCAGTTTAGAGGCTTATTTCAGACATAGTTAGATTCAACTTAGTATTGAGTTAATATCTTCTTTGTATTAAACTCATCACTTATCATTTTATCTCAGTTATAGTATATGGGTATTCCCTATCTTTTCATTTTATTTATGATTATAGCTTCCACACAATTTCTATTATTTAGATTATATTTAGTATGCTCATGATTAGGCCAGCATGGTTAGCTTGGGATCAGTTGTGGTCCTAGGTCTCGTGACCGTGTCTCGGGGGTGCTCGGGGCATGACAAACTTGATATCAGAGCTTTAGGTTTAAGTGTCCTAGGATGTCTGAAAAGCCGCACTAAGTAGAATCCTTTTCATGGGTGTGAAGTGCACCACATCTAATGAGAGGAAGGCTACGAGGTGATTTAGGAAAATTTCACTCTCTTTGTTATTCTTATTATGTGTTGGTATGATATCCTTTCTAATCCATCTTTATGCGTTTAAGATCATGCCTCATCATAGAGCTTACGCGAGGAATGCTAATGCACACAATGCTAATGCAGTTCCTCCAGTCCCTAACCTTGAGGTTTCGAATGCAGAATTTTGAAATGCGATGCAGTTTTTGGTTCAGAGTATGACCAACCATAACAATCAACAAATTCCTGTTCTTACTAATAGATATGGTGGATCAATGACAGCAAGAGTTCGAGATTTTGTTAGGATGAATCCACCTGAGTTTTTAGGGTCCCAAGTTAGTGAGAACCCACAGACTTCATTGATAATGTTAAGAAAATCTTTGGAGTAATGCAAGTGACTGGTAATGGTAGGGTTGAGTTGGCATCCTACCAACTTAGGGATGTGGCTCATATATTAGTTCACTCAGTGGAAAGATTTAGAGGCTACTTTGTCTTTTATGACTCCCTATATAGTAGTAATCTTAGATGTCAGTTCAAAAACACTTTCAGAACCCTTCTCAGTCTCTACTCCAGTCGGTGACCCAGTTATAGCTAGACCGGTATACAGAAATTGCCCTGTCACAGTCTCTCAGAAAGTCACCTCAGCAGATCTTGTAGAGTTAGAAATGGTATATTTCGATGTCATTCTTGGCATGGATTGGTTGCATTCTTGTTATGCCTCAGTCGATTGTAGAACTAGGATTGTTCGTTTTTCAATTTCCAGACAAACCAATCTTAGAATGGAAGGGTAGTAGCTTAGCGCCTATGGGTCGATTCATTTCTTACCTTAAAGCCAGAAAGGTGATCTCTAAGGGTCATCTAGTTCGGGTTAAGGATTCAAGATCTAAAACCCCAACTCTTGAGTCAGTTCCAGTGGTTAATGAGTTTCCAGAAGTGTTTCTCGAAGATCTTTCTAGAGTTCCTCCCGATAGGGAAATCGACTTTGGAATTGATCTCCTTCCAGATACCCAGCCTATCTCTATTCCTCCTTACAAAATGGCTCCAGCTGAGCTTAAGGAATTGAAAGAGCAGTTGAAAGACCTTCTAGATAAGGGCTTCATCAGACCTAGTATTTCACCTTAGGGTGCACCAGTGTTGTTCGTGAAGAAGAAAGATGGTTCTCTCAGAATGTGCATTGACTATAGGCAATTGAACAAGGTCACAATCAAGAATAAGTACCCTATCCCCAGGATTGATGACTTGTTTGACCAACTTCAGGGTGTTAGTCATTTCTCAAAGATAGACCTCCGATCAAGTTATCATCAGCTTAGAGTAAGAGATAGTGACATTCTGAAGACATCCTTCAGAACTCGGTATGGTCGTTACAAATTTGTAGTTATGCCATTTGGACTAAACAATGCTCCTACAGCTTTCATGGATTTGATGAACAGAGTGTTCATGCAGGACTTGGACTTGTTCGTTATGCTCTTTATTGATGATATCCTCATTTACTCTAGGAATGAGGAAGAACATGCGAGTCATTTTAGAGTTGTTTGCAAACTCTCAAAGATCGCTAGTTATTTGCAAAATTTAACAAGTGTGAGTTTTGGTTACAATCAGTTGCTTTCCTTGGGCATATTATGTCTAGTGAAGGAATTCGAGTATATTCCCAGAAGATAGAAGCAGTGAAAAAATGGCCCGGACCTACCTCTGCTACAAATATCAGAAGATTTTTGGGTTTAGCGGACTATTACAAACGGTTTGTGGAAGGATTTTCATCCATAGCCTCACTATTGACTAGGTTGACTTAGAAAAAGGTTAAGTTCCAGTGGCCAGATGATTTTGAGAAAAGCTTTGCAGAACTGAAAACTAAGTTGACTACAGCTCCTGTCTTGACTCTACCAGAGGGTTCAGATGGTTATGTGATCTATTGTGATGCATCCAGAGTCGGCCTAGGTTGTGTGTTGATGCAGTGAGGTAAGGTTATAGCCTATGCTTCTAGACAGCTTAAGGTACATGAGAAGAATTATCCAACTCATGACCTTGAGCTTGCAGCAGTGGTGTTTGCACTCAAGATTTGGAGACACTACTTGTATGGTGTTCATGTAGATGTGTTCACAGACCATAAAAGCCTCCAGTA
>NW_006239185.1:188666-206095 GCF_000226075.1 Solanum tuberosum | reverse complement strand
TACGCCAAGCTTTATATTAATGAGATTGTGAGGTTGCATGGGGTTCCTTTGTCTATCATCTCAGATAGAGGTCCTCAATTTACCTCTCATTTCTTGAAGTCATTTTAGAAGGGTCTTGGTACTCAGGTTAATCTTAGCACAGCGTTTCGTCCGCAGACGGATGGTTAGGCAGAGCGTAGCATTCAGACCTTAGAGGACATGTTGAGAGCTTGTGTGATCGACTTCAAGGGTAGTTGGGATGATCACCTTCCTCTCATTGAGTTCGTTCACAACAATAGTTACCATTCCATCATTCAAATGGCCCCTTATGAGGCATTGTATGGGCATAGATGTAGGTCTCCAATTGGTTGGTTTAAAGTAGGTGAAGCAGCCTTGATAGGACCACATTTAGTCCTTGATGCTATGGAGAAAGTGCAACTCATTAGAGATAGACTTAAGACTTATCAGAGTCGCCAGAAGTCTTATGTAGATGTGAGAAGAAGGGAACTAGAGTTCCAAATTGATGATTGGGTTTTCCTGAATGTATCACCTATGAAGGGGGTGATGAGATTTGGCAAGAAAGGAAAGCTCAGTCCCAGATATGTAGGCCATTACCGGATCTTGAAAAGGATTAGTAAAGTGGCTTATGAGTTAGAGTTGCCAGCAGACTTAGCAGCAGTGCATTCGGTCTTTCACATTTCACTTTTGAAGAAGTGTGTGGGTGATCCAGCATCCATAGTGCAATTGGAGACTGTGGCTGTAAAAGATAGTCTTTCTTATGAGGATATACCAGTTCAGATTCTTGATCATCAGGTTAGATGGTTGAGAAACAAAGAAATCACTTCAGTCAAGGTTTTGTGGAGGAGCCAGTCCGTATAGGGAGCTACTTGGAAAGCAGAAGCGGCCATGAAATCCAATTACCCTCACCTCTTTCCTTCCGATTCCACTCCAGCTTGAGGTAATAGTTCCTCTTCAGTTTTTCAGTCATTCATGCATAAGTTCAGTCTTAGAATCATGTTCCTATAGTTTGTACTTAAATTTTTAGCATATTTGCATGTTCTTGGAACTCAGTTCAGCCAGAAATTCAGTTCTCAGTGTTTAGTGGTAGGGATTGCAGCCCTCTTCCTCCATTTCAACTAGTTTAGTCTTCATTCGAGGATGAATGGTCCCAAGGGGAAGATAATATAACGCCCCGTATCCGAACCAGAAAAAAAATGCAGATTTTGAGAAGTTTCAGGTGCAACCCACTGTTGCCATCCATTGACTGTAGGTCAGACCACGGCCCGTGCTGGTGGTCCATGGTTCACCACTGCAACCCCTCCGTAACCCAACTCAGAAAATCGGCTAAGTCTCGACCTACGGACAGACCCACGGTATGTAGGTCAGACCACGGTCCGTGGTCTATGCACGTGGATCAAGACTCTTTTACCCAGCCTCTGACACGAACTACGGTCGACCATCACGGAACGTTGTTCAATCTACGGTCCGTAGGTCTGACCGTAGATGAGGGTCAGTAGTCAGTTAGGGGAGAATTGTTGAATGGGTCAACTTCAGATGGTCATAAATTGTTTTAAAAAAGGAATTATGTGTCCCATGACCTATGATATGATAGATAATTAAATCCTCTTTCCAACGCCACCGAGTTTGCTAAAATCCGACCTCCGAGTAAAAATTTATGCTTGTTTTAGTGAAGCCTTGTCAGACAGAGTTGATCAACGACCCCAATCTATCGATGGTAGATTGAACTACGGCCCGTAGGTCCAATCCGTCGGTCACTCCGACAACAATTAAGTCAGGGGTCTTTTGGTCTTTTCCTATTTCGTTGGACCGCTAAGATACGTCGTTTAGACCCTAAATCATGAGGGTTTAGTCAGTTTAAGCCTAGAAACATAACTAGAACTTATTTAAGTCAAATCATTAATCAAAACTTAGAAAAATTAGAACGCTAAGAGGAGAAAGAAGTCAAGAACCCTAGTTCAAGAATGCAGCAAGTTTCCTTCAGTTCCAGCCCCAAAAGCAAAAGATTTCTCCGTGGAATTCGTCACCAGGTATTTTGGAATTCACTAGTGGGTTCCTTTCACCCATTGGGTCCCTAGAATTCAGTCAGTTTCTTGATTCCCTTATTATGAATAGACCTAGGGTTTCTAGAATTACAACATATCATCATGAATTAGTTATTAACATGTTCCTACTCATATTATCATGTTATTACATCGTTTCTCGCATGAATTTTAGAACCCTAGCTATGTATTTCTTTAGTTCTTGAATTACACATGCTAGGTTAGATATCTCAGTTATTCAGTTATTAATGTCATCATTATCAAATTAATTGTTGCATTCTCAGTTTGCATGTTCAGTTTTGAGCTATCTAGTATTTTACAGAAATTTAGTCATAAACCTGTTAACCACTTAATTCATTGGGAGTAGCATAATACCGAGTTGGACTAGGGTTCAGCGTACCCATATAGTCCCAGAACTACGAGCCACGTAGGTGTAAGTCCCCTCTGTGGGCAACATCAGTTTATTGATCACGCCAACATGCGTCTAGTCCTTTGGCAGGGTATATTGGGTCCTCTCGATGGGGCGTATACATCGGACTCCACATTTAGCTCATGTGGTTTTATTGTCGTTTATTAGTAGCTCCCACAGTTCAGTCAGACTCTATTGCATTGACCACATTTACAGTTCATTCAGTATTCAGTCAGCATGTTATAAATTGGTCATTGCATTCAGTTAGTTCAGTATTCAGCATCTATATCATGTCCAGATTATTTCATTGCTCTATTGCTTTGTTCAGTTATATGTTATTTCAGTTTTACTCTATCCTGCATGCTCAGTACCTTTTAAGTACTGCCGTATACGTGCGCTACATCTTCTCGTGATGTAGGTTCAGGTTCTCAGCATCCAAATCACGCTTAGATCTATTCCCGAACTTCAGTTCATCAGCATCAGTGGTGAGTCCTCATTCCTCGAGGACTAGTGACATGTTTATCTTTATCGCTTTTAGTCTTTAGTTTCAGTTTTGATTGACCTAGTTAGGGCATGTCCAAACACTTCTAGTCAGTTTAGAGGCTTATTTTAGACATAGTTAGATTCAACTTAGTATTGAGTTAATATCTTCTTTGTATTAAACTCATCAGTTATCATTTATCTCAGTTATAGTTTATGGGCATTCCCTATCTTTTCATTTTATTTAAGATTATAACTTCCACACAGTTTCTATTATTCAGATTATATTTAGTATGCTCATGATCCGACCAGCATGGTTAGCTTGGGATCACTTGTGGTCCTAGGTCCCGTGTCTGCGTCTCGGGGGTAGCTCGGGGTGTGACAGAGGCTAAGGTATGAGAATTTCTAACACTTAAGCAAGATTCTCTAAGTGCATGAGTATGGGTTGAAGTTCACCCAACTATCCTGTTATGCTCTGGAGATGGTTAAGGACATGAGGAGCAGAATGAGCTTGTTTTTGTTGGGTTAGGTCGTCTATCAAGAAAATAGGGCCGAGCAGAAATGCTTATTGGGGACATGGACATTTCGAGGTTGATGGTCTATGTGCAGTAGGTAGAGGAAGAGAAGTTGAGAGATAGAGAGGAGTTCAAGAACAAGAAGGCTAAGACAGGGAATGAGTCCGAGCAGCAGTAGAGTAATGCGAACCAGTCTTCTATCCAACAGAAATAGAAGGGACCCGCTCCATCATCTGCTAGTGCACCTGCACCTAAGAACAAAGGTGTGTACAATGATAAGAACTTCAGAGCTAAACCTATTTTTTCTCAGGGTAGTGTGGCGCAAGGAGGTAGTAAGCCTCCTAGATATGCCAAGTGTGGTAGGAACCACTTAGGTATTTGTCGTGAGGGCACCACTGGTTGTTTCAAGTGTGGTCAGACTGGGCATATCATGCGAGATTGTCCAAAGAACAAGCAGGGAAATGGTAATGGGGGCAATAAACCCCAGTCTTCATCAGTTGCTCCACCAGACAGGGCTGCAGCTAGAAGAGCTACTTCCGGTACTGGCGGAGGAGAAAACCTCCTCTACGCAATCATTAGTCACCAAAAGCAAGAGGATTCTTCAGATGTTGTCACTGGTATGATTCTAGTCTTTGACTTTACTGTTTATGCCTTGCTATATCCCGGAGCGAGTTTATCTTTTGTAAATCCATATGTTGCTATGAACTTTAATGTTATTCCTGAGTAACTTAGTGAACTATTTAGTATCTCTACGCCTGTTGGTGAGTGTATTCTAGCAGAGAGAGTCTATCATGATTGTCATGTTTTTGTCAATCACAAGAGTACCATGGCTGATTTAATTGAGTTAGACATGGTAGATTTTGATGTCATTCTTGGTATGGACTGGCTTCATGCTTGTTATGCCTCAATTGATTGTAGAACTTGAGTAGTCAAGTTTCAGTTTCCAAATGAGCCAGTCTTAGAGTGGAAAAGCAGTTCAGCAGTGCCTAAGGATCATTTCATTTCGTACCTTAAGGCAAGCAAGTTGGTTTCTAAGGGGTGTGTCTATCACTTAGTCCAAGTTAATGACTCAACTATTGAGGTACCTTCTATTCAGTCACTTCCAGTAGTAAAAGAGTTTCCGGAAGTCTTTCTGATAGACTTCAGTATAGATCTTTTTCCAGATACTCATCTGATATCTATTCCGCCATATAGAATGGCACCAACAGAGTTGAAAGAGCTAAAAGAGCAGTTAAAGGATTTATTAGATAAGGGCTTTATTCGACCAAGTGTCTCACCTTGGGGCGCTCCAGTCTTATTGACCTTACCAGAAGGTACGCACGGTTTTGTGGTGTATTGTGCTGCATCTAGAGTTGGATTGGGTTGTATGTTAATGCAGAATGGAAAAGTTATAGCTTGTGCCTCCAGACAGTTGAAAGTTCATGAGGAGAACTACCCAACCCATGACTTAGAGTTGACTGCTGTAGTATTTGCTTTGAAAATATAGCGCCATTATCTTTATGGTGTTCATGTGGATGTGTTCACCAATCACAAAAGCCTTCAGTATGTGTTCACTCAGAAAGAGCTCAATCTCAAACAGAGGAGGCGGTTAGAATTACTCAAGGATTATGACATGAGTATTCTATATCACCCAGGTATGGCTAATGTTGTTGTTGATACCTTGAGCAGATTGTCTATGGGTAGTACTGTCCATGTTGAGGAAGAAAAAAAGAGTTAGCGAAAGACATGGATAGGCTGCACACTTAGGAGTCCGACTTATGGATTCCATAGAAGGAGGAATAGTGGTGACAAATGGGGTTGAATCATCACTAGTGTGAGAAGTTAAAGAAAAGCAAAACCAAGACCCTATTTTGGTTGAATTGAAGGCAAATGTTCATAAGCAAAAAGTATTAGCTTTTGAACAAGGGGGAGATGGTGTATTGAGATATCAAGGTAGGTTGTGTGTAACAATGGTGGATGGACTCCAAGAGAGGATCATGGAGGAAGCTCATAGCTCCAGATATTCCATTCATCCGGGTTCCACCAAGATGTATCATGATTTGAAAGAAGTGTATTGGTGGAATAGCATGAAGAAGGGCATTGCAGAATTTGTTGCTAAGTGTCCAAATTGCCAGCAAGTGAAAGTTGAGCACCAAAGGCTCGGTGGTTTGGCACAGAATATAGAACTTCCAGAATGGAAGTGGGAGAAGATTAATATGGATTTCATCACAGGTTTACCAAGGTCTTGCAGGCAGTATGATTCTATTTGGGTTATCGTCGACAAAATTACAAAATCAGCCCATTTTTTACCGGTAAAGACTACCCATTCAGCAGAGGATTATGTCAGGTTTATATATTCAAGAGGTGGTAAGACTTCATGGAGTGTCAGTCTCCATTATTTTGGATAGAGGGGCACAATTTACTGCACAGTTCTGGAAATCTTTTCAGAAAGGCTTGGGTTCAAAGGTGAACTTAAGTCCTGCCTTTCATCCTCAGACTGATCGGCAAGCAAAGCGCCCTATTCAGACATTAGAAGATATGTTGAGGGCTTGTGTGATTGAAAGTGGATGATTGGGTATATCTAAAAGTTTTTGGATTTCATCACAGGTTTACCAAGGTCTTGCAGGCAGTATGATTCTATTTGGGTTATCGTCGACAAAATTACAAAATCAGCCCATTTTTTACCGGTAAAGACTACCCATTCAGCAGAGGATTATGTCAGGTTATATATTCAAGAGGTGGTAAGACTTCATGGAGTGTCAGTCTCCATTATTTTGGATAGAGGGGCACAATTTACTGCACAGTTCTGGAAATCTTTTCAGAAAGGCTTGGGTTCAAAGGTGAACTTAAGTCCTGCCTTTCATCCTCAGACTGATCGGCAAGCAAAGCGCCCTATTCAGACATTAGAAGATATGTTGAGGGCTTGTGTGATTGAAAGTGGATGATTGGGTATATCTAAAAGTTTTACCAATGAAGGGTGTTATGAGGTTTGGTAAGAAGGGGAAACTTTGTCCCCGGTATATTTGACCTTATCAAATATCCAAGAGGATCGGCAATGTAGCTTATGAGTTAGAGCTACCACAAGCGCTAGTCGCGGTTCATCCGGTGTTTCACATATCTATTTTGAAGAAGTGCATAGGTGATCCTTAATTGATCATACTAACTGAAGATATTTGTATCAAGGATAGCCTATCTTATGAAGAGATTCCGGTTCAGATTCTAGATCGCCAAGTTCGTAAGTTGAGGACTAAGGAAGTAGTATCAGTCAAAGTTATTTGGAGGAACCAATTTGTTGAGGAAGCTACTTCGGAAGCTGAATAGGATATGAAGAAAAGATATCCACATCTCTTTGAGTCCAGAGAAAATGCAGAACAAGGTACTAATTCTCTTCTTAGTTGTCTTCAAATTATGAGTGAGCATGTTGTTTGTTTGCATTTGCTTGTTGGGTGTTTGAACTTGATGTCACCACCCTTAGCCTATTAAGAGTAATATCATTCGATGATGAATTTTATCAAGGGGGAGATATTGTAACATCTCGCAATTTGAAATAACTATGAAGAAGCTAATAATTGGAAATAGTCATTTTTGGAAAGAATGAAAATCTGGAAATTTGTTTAAGTTAGGAAAAAGTTGAGTTTTTGTCAACTTCAAACGATCATAACTCCTAGATCAGGATGAGTTAGGTGTAATTCCATATATGGTTGGAAAGTACTTAGAATGATATTTCCAACTCCGCCAAGTTTGTGCGATTTCAAGTTCGTACGAGTGAGTTATGCCCTTTGGAAGTTGGGTTGTTGGATTAAGGAAATGTCCAATCCAGAATTTTAAGGGGTATTCTAGTCTTTTCATGGCCCTATTATTTTAATACGTTTCTAGGAGTTTAATATGGGTCAAATCAGATTTTAGTCAGTTTTAGAATTTGGGATTTCACGCTAGGGCTTGGAGAAAAGAGAAAAGAGGAGAAAGGAGAAGAGGAAGCAAGATTCGTCGATTTCGTCAATGATAGCTTGTGGATTTCGTCGGAGGGCGGGGGTGATCCCTAAAAGGGTATGTGATATCACATATCATTGGGTAAGTTCACCCACATACCAATCATTATTCAATTCAGCGAAATATTTGTGATTTGAAAGTAAATCTTTTGAGTTCTTGATGAAATTCGTTTGAATTCTTGTGGGTTGTTTTGTTGAAGTTTCTTGCAATTTGATTCATGTTTCCAGGTGTAATTTTGGATTGAATCTATCATGTATTTAGGGTATAAATTATCCTATGTGTTTGGGCAAAGAACCATTGAAGTTTAGAGGGTTTAGAGTTGTAAAACGAAGAAGAAAAATCGTCAAACACCTGGGGAAGGGAGTGGGGCTTCGCGCCAGCCAGCGCTCCCCAAAGCAGTCCCTGAATGTGAGGCTCTGGGGTGACACGCAAGCCAAAGTGCCCCAACTTGTTCTCTGAATGTTGAGGGCTGGTGCCCCACGCCTCTCAGAGCGCCGGGTCGCCAGTTCTTCCCATTCTTCCCCCATCTTTTTTGTACTCGTTCCTTAGCAATGTACCTATGTTTCTTAGTTGATTCCAACACTCTAAGGTACATCTAAACATCATGAAATCATCCATAAATATGAGATCATGAACCTTGAATCCATAATCCAATTCAAGGAAAGTTAAGATCAATGTCAAGAGAAGTAAGAGTCAAGTTAAGAGAAGTTCTTAGAGTTTTCCCAAAGTCTTTTTTTCCAAATGTTTTAACTTTGTTTTAAGACTTAAAGTTCAAGTTGAGTAAAGATTAAAGAGTAAAGAGTAAAGTTTGAAGTTCATTTCTTCAAAAGTATATGAGGACTAATTATTCCCAAAGAGATTTAAAATGATTTCACATTTAAATAAGAATGGAAACTGAGATTTCCAAAGAGCCTTCGAGCAAGTTTTCAGAAAAGAGTAATAGCTTTCTAAATTAAGCAAGAAGGGAAAACTGAGATTCCTGAGATAGCCTTTGAGCTAAGTTTTTTAGCATTAATCTCAAATCACAGAAGAAGTATGTTTTTTAAAAACTTAAGAGCTAGTATATTTTGGGAGTATTATTGATCACCGAATTGGGGGCGAGCATGAGTTCATATAACTCACATCTCCATAAAACCATGTAGCCACCATGGGTAGAAAAGGGTCATACTTTTTAGATGAACCCATTTCAGAATAAACTAGTAGATCCAGTTAGTAGTTCAGGTCCTATGCCTTTGGTCGAGTATAAGATGCGCTGGCAGCGTGAGGTTGATCGTTATATCATCACTATAGCTCTTATGTGATGGTTGTCGGTTAGATAAACTCCCACAGAAGGTATTGTATTTTTATAAACATCAGTTTATTGTATATTTACATGCATTTCAGAGTTATGTTGTATCCTTGTATATACACAGAGTTGCATAATGTTCTTAAACAGTTTTTCTTTATATTGCACTTGTTTTAAATTGCTTCATATTGAAAGATGTTCAGTTAAGTATTCATGAGTTGAGAAGAGTCAGGTAAGTGTTTCTTTCAGATTCCATTTCAAACATATGTTGGTATAGCATTCCAACTCGCATACTCGTACATTCAATGTACTGATGCCAGTTGGCCTGCATCGTCTTTTGATGCAGACACAGGTAACTAGGATCGGCATTCCAGTGCACCGTTGATCCAGTTAGCAGTTCAGAGTCAGTCTGTGAGCCTCTTTGCATTCCGAAAGATATATTTTCAATGCTTTCTAGTTAGTTCATTAGGATGTTGTGGAATTGTCCCAACATCCATCTCAGTTGTTTTAGAGGCTTCATAGACAGTCAGATGTTAGTCCTTTAAGTCTTTTCATTATCATTTCTTATTGTTAAGACTTGTGTTGCCACTTTTGGACAAGTTGAATGTCTAACCTTTGAAACATTCTCAGTTATTTTATAATTTAGTTCAGTTAAGTGTTATTGATCATTATAAGTATGAATATTGTCTTTCGCTGAGTTAAGTAAGTCAGGCCAAGGGTTCGCTTGGGGCCAGCAATGGTCTTCGAGTGCCAGTCCTGCCCAGGGTGTAGTCTCAGGGCGTGACACATACATTAAAAAATCTTATAAATATAGAGTTAATAGGTAGAAACCTTTCTTGAGATGTAATAAACTATGTAAAATAATATAGTTTTCTTGATGGTGGTTATGAAAGAGATTGCATTAAGCATGTATAGTAAAATCTATTTGTGGACTTATTAATTGGCATATCATATTCAAAAATAATGATATCTTTAGGATGAGATCAATGACTTTTAAAAAATGTATTGATATGTCAACTGGAATTTTGGTAATGACAAGTAAATAATTTTAGGATAAAGTTATCAAATGTACATTGTTTGGAGATCGCATATAACTGGGCATTTATAGTAAAAATGTGATTATGAACTTATGAATTGGTATATACTAAATTTTAAAAAAATTCATATCCTAAAAGAATAATTCTTGAAAAAAACCTATAGATACATCAACTTTACGAAAATATGGATTTCAAAAGGATTGTAAAAAGAACTCAACAATAATTCTGAAGAAATAAATTCAAGGTTTTATGCGTCGATTCATACACTATTTAACAACTCGTGATAAGTGCTAAGTATAATTTAATTAGAAGGGAAGGAATAATTATTGATAACTATTTCAATTGCAATTATTTATATTTACTTGTGCAGCATGTAATAATAGATAAATGTTTTATTGAATGAAGCTTCCATCATCATGATTGAATTAGGTAGAATATATTTCCCAAAATGATCCTTACCGATACATTGCAAATTTATTATTTTCTCTTCTTTGTCTATGTAACAATTTTAAATTTGGAGTTAACAATTTCATTCTTTCAAATTCTTTAAGGTTAGAATCTTCCCAAACATTTATAGCCATTTATTTTTTCACTCTATTTCCTTGACATTAAGAATGATCTCATGTAATTGGGTAAGTACGTATTTATATTAATATATATGAAATATCAAACACTTGGACTTGGACTTGGAGCTTGGGCTTGGATCAGACCTTAAAATAAATATTTTCATAAAGCTTAAATATTTGCTCTATAAATAACATATTTTTACAGACAAGAATAGTATATATATTTGTACTTCGATACAAACTGTACAAAATACAACAAAATTAAAGTGACCAAGAGACAAAATAAGGCAAGATAGAGATAATGATAGTTTATGTACACTCAATAATAATATTGTGATCATCATTTTTGAGAAATCTTTTCATAATATCAAGTCATGGTTGCAAAATAGTATTCCTCCATACTTCGTCAACAACTTCTTTTCTATCTTATTTGAAAACGTCAGTAGCAATAATATGATGCACCGACCACATTTTATCATTTATTAATCATTGAATATTGTCAAGTTAGTTACAAATTAATATACGAGTATTACATTTGATAATTGAAATTGAAGCTTGAAGAATCATCTTCTTTGATTCATCATCTCCGTCTATATTTTTTTCTTCCGTTAAATATCTAGCCATTTCAGGGACACCAATGCACCGTCGGATTCCTTTGGTGTAATATGCATCTAGAATAAAAATTTGCTGCACCTCATCCACCAGCCCTGCATGCAACATAAATTTAAGAATAGTTTTATTTAGTTAACATATATTTGAAAACCAAAAGTATTATTATGAAAACTATATAAGAAAAGTTTTAGTTAGAGTCATTATTATATTTTTATTCATATATAAATTAACAACAAAAACTACCTGGATTGACCCTTTCATTAACTCTCGTGTCAACTCTACGGTTCAAGACTGATTGCTCTATATCAATCCAAATAATGCAACTGTCATACTTCTATTTGAATGTGAACACAGGTTTTTCCACAAGTTTTCCAATATACGAATTTAACCCTCCAACAATAATTGGAACACATTGAGTCTTCAAACAATTTTCTATGTAGACAATGGACTTCAAACAGAAATCTTTGATCGTGAAGTCGGAATCTGGCTCAATTTCAACCTAAGAAATTGTGAAACAAAATAACTATCAATCAATATTCACATTAAAATAAACGAATCACAGAAAAATGTCTTTTTCGAATATGTATACCTAGCAAATAGTGTCGTACACCTTGTTTCTTAGCGTGTGTGATCTTGTTGGTCACGATTTCAAGTCCCTTATATACTTTCATTTTGTCTGAGTAGATTATTTCTCCTCGAAAATGGGTGGCAATGTCAGTAGAGAGAAAAGATTTTCCCATTCCTGTTGCTCCCCTTATGAACTCCACTTTCTTCTTGTTAAACTTGTTGTTGTTGTTGTTGATGAAAGTATTCGTTTTAGCTACACATAAAATAAAATCATAATAATAATTAGTTTAAAATAGTAAATAATCTCATGAAAACCACCCATGGATACAGTCATACATTAAAAAATCTTATAAAGTTAATAAGTAGAAACCATGCTTGAGATGTAATAAACTATGTAAAAGAATATAGTTTTCTTGATGGTGATTATGAAAGAGATTGCATTGATCGTTTATAGTAAAATGTATTTGTGGACTTATTAATTGACATACCATATTCAGAAATAATGATATCTTTTAGGATAAGATCAATGACTTTTGAAAAATGTATAGATATGTCAACTTGAATTTTGGTAATGACAAGTAAATAATTTTAGGATAAAGTTATTAAATGTACATTGTTTGGAGATCGCATATAACTTGGCATTTAAAGTAAAAAGTGATTATGAACTTATGAATTGGTATATACCATATTTAAAAAAAATTCATATCCTGAAAGAATAATTCTTGAAAAAAAACCTATAGATACGTCAACTTCAATTTGGGTGATTAGGCTTAAATAATTTTAGGATGAAGTTACTAGATGCACATTGTTATGAGATCGCATACAAGATTGATGAAAATATGGATTTCAAAAGGATTGTAAAAAGAATTCAACAACATTTCTGAAGGAATACATTCAAGTGATAATGCGTCAATTCATACACTATTTAACAACATGTCATAAGTGCTAAGTCTAATTCAATTAGAAGGGAAGGAATAACTATTGATAGCTATTTCAATTTCAATTATTTATATTTACTTTTGCAGCATGTAATAATAGATAAAAAATTTATTGAATGAAGCTTCCATCATCGTGATTGACTTAGGTAGAATATACTTCCTTAAAATGATCCTTACCGATAGATTGCAAATTTATTATTTTCTCTTCTTTGTCTATGTACCAATTTTAAATTTGGAGATGAGAATTTTATTCTTCCAAATTCTGTAAGGTTAGAATCTTCCCAAACATTTATAGTCATTTATTTTTTCACTCTATTACCAGTACATTAAGAATGATCTCATGTAATTGTGTAAGTACGTATTTATATTAATATATATTAAATATCAAAGAGTTGGACTTGGAATTAGGGCTTAGGCTTGGATCGGACCTTAAAATAAATATTTTTATAAAGCTTAAATATTTGCTCTATAAATAACAATATTTTTACAGACAAGAATAGTATATATATATATGTAGTTCGATACAAACTGTAAAAAATAGGTCTCAATTAAAGTGACCAAAAGACCAAATACGTTTGCTCTATAAATAACAATGTTTTTATAGACAATAATAGTATATATAGAAATAGGGTCATACCATATATCTATCTATAATGTGATACAGACTGTACAAAATAGGTCCAAATTAAAGTGTCGAAGAGATAAAATAATTCAAGATAGAGATAATGATAGTTTATGTACACTCAACAATAATATTGTGATCATCTTTTTTGAGAAATCTTTTCACAATATCTAGGCATGGTTGCAAAACAATATTCCTTCAAGCTTCATCAACAGCTTCTTTTCTATGTTCTTTGAAAACGTCAGTAGCAATAAGATGATGCACCAACCACATTTTCTCATTTATTAATCGTTGAATCTTGTCAAGTTGGTTACAAATTAATATACGAGTATTACGCTTGATACTTGAAATTGAAGCTTGAAGAATCATCTTCTTTGATTCATCATCAACGTCTATATTTTTTTCTTCCCTTAAATATCTAGCCATTCCAGGTACACCAATGGACTGTCGATTACTTTGGTGTAATCTGAATCTGGAATGAAAATTTGCCGCACCTCATCCACCAGCCTTGCATGCTACATAAATTTAAGAATAGTTTTATTTAGTTGAACATATATTTGAAAACCAAATGTATTATTAACAATACTATATAAGAAAAGGTTTAGGTAGAGTCATTATTATATTTTGATTCATATATAAAATAATTTTAAAAACTACCTGCATTGACCATTTCATCAACCCTCGTGTCAACTCTACGGTTCAAGACTGATTGCTCTACATCAATCCAAATAAAGCAACTATCATACTTATATTTGAACATGAACATAGGTTTTTCCACAAGTTTTTCAATATACGAAATTGACCCTCCAACAATAATTGGAACACATTGAGTCTTCAAAAAAAATTCTATGTAGAGAATGGACTCCAAACATAAATCTTCGGCCGTGAATTCGGAATTTGGCTCAATTTCACCTAAGAAATTCTGAAATAAAATAATTGTCAATCAATATTCACATTAAAATAAATGAATCATACAAAAATGTCTTTTTCGAATATGTATACCTAGAAAATAGTGTCGTACACCTTGTTTCTCAGCGTGTGTGATCTTGTTGGTCACGATTTCAAGTCCCTTATATACTTGCATTTTGTCCGAGTTGGTTATTTCTCCTTGAAAATAGGTGGCAATGTCAGCAGAGAGACGAGATTTTCCCATTCCTGTTGCTCCCATTATGAACACCACTTTCTTCTTGTTGAACTTGTCTTTGTTGTTGATGAAAGTATTTGTTTTAGCTACACATAAAATAAAATCATAATAATAATTAGTTTAAAATAGTAAATAGTCTCATGAAAACCACTCATGCGTACACTCATATATTTAAAAATCTTATAAATATAAAGTTAATAAGTAAAAACCTTTCTTATGATGTAATAAACTATGTAAAAGAATATTGTTCTCTTGATGATGGTTATGAAAGAGATTGCATTGGGCATTTATAGTAAAATGTATTTGTGGAGTTATTAATTGACATACCATATTCAGAAATAATGATATCTTTTAGGATAAGATCAATGACTTTTGAAAAATGTATAGATATGTCAACTGGAAGTTTGGTAATGACAAGTAAATAATTTTAGGATAAAGTTATCAAATGTACATTGTTTGGAGATCGCATATTTATAGTAAAAATGTGATTATGAACTTTTGAATTGGTATATACAAAATTTTTAAAAAAAATCATATATTTTAGGATAAGAATAATTCTTGAAAAAAATCTAGATACGTCAGCTTGAATTTGGGTGATTATGTCACGCCCCGAGCCTACGCCTTGTGCAGGACTGGCACTCGAGAACCATTGTTGGCCCCAAGCGAACCCTTGGCCTGACTTACTTACTCAGCGAAAGACTCTACGCATATTTATAATGATTGTTGAAGTTTTCTTTTAGTTACTACAGTAACTTTTAGCAAAATAAGTTATTTAATTTGAACAAATTTGAATTTTGAATTTTAGTTAGTTTGTTTACGTTGTTGAGATATTTTAGGTTGTTTAAATTTTAAATTATGCAGATTATGTGTTTTATGTTGTCTATTTAAAGCACCCTTGGCCTGACTTACTTACTCAGCGAAAGACTCTACGCATATTTATAATGATTGTTGAAGTTTTCTTTTAGTTACTACAGTAACTTTTAGCAAAATAAGTTATTTAATTTGAACAAATTTGAATTTTGAATTTTAGTTAGTTTGTTTACGTTGTTGAGATATTTTAGGTTGTTTAAATTTTAAATTATGCAGATTATGTGTTTTATGTTGTCTATTTAAAGCGCCCCTCAATGCTTAATAAAATTATTGAAAGCTATTGAAAGTCATTTCAATCCATTGAGAGAAATTTTCAATCTTTTGTGCTCCCCCATTTTTAAAAAACACCAACAGGGGTATCAATAGCTTCATTGATCTTAAGGGATCTGTGAAATCTTCCAAAGAACTACCATACATTTTTAACCCGTAAGGGCTACCTTTTTAACACATCAGAGCTACCCATTGTAACTCATCAAGGCTACCTTTTCAATTGGTGCTTTTTTCAACGCACATGCTTTTCTAAATCAATTTTTAACCAAAATAATGGCAAGCAGCAGTCTCTCTTTGAATGCGCCACAAATTTTCATAGACGAAAACTATCAAATTTGGTCTGTGAGAATAAAACCATATTTTGAAACATATGTGATATGTGAGGTTGTGATGGAAGAAAAACCCTTACAACCTCTCTCTGCAAATCATACAAAAGTTCAGATTAAGGCACTTTAAAAAAATCTTATACACAAGACAATGTCATCACATGTGTTTTTGAAGAACAAAATCAAAGGAAGATGAAGAAAAAAGAAGAAATTTTGCAAGTTCTAAAACAATGAAAAAAATCCAGCATCAACTACCAAAGCAAACATTGAGGAGGAACATTCACAGACGAAAACTATCAAATTTGGTCTGTGAGAATAAAACCATATTTTGAAACATATGTGATATGTGAGGTTGTGATGGAGGAAAAACCCTTAACCTCTCTCTGCAAATCATACAAAAGTTCAGATTAAGGCACTTTAAAAAAATCTTATACACAAGACAATGTCATCACATGTGTTTTTGAAGAACAAAATCAAAGGAAGATGAAGAAAAAAGAAGAAATTTTGCAAGTTCTAAAACAATGAAAAAAATCCAGCATCAACTACCAAAGCAAACATTGAGGAGGAACATTTTTTTCAATTGTAGTAACTAAAGCAAAGGAGGAGTGTTGAAGTTTGCTTTTAGTTACTGCAGTAACTTTTAGCAAAATAAGTTACTTCAATGTCATCACATGTGTTTTTGAAGAACAAAATCAAAGGAAGATGAAGAAAAAAGAAGAAATTTTGCAAGTTCTAAAACAATGAAAAAAATCCAGCATCAACTACCAAAGCAAACATTGAGGAGGAACATTTTTTCAATTGTAGTAACTAAAGCAAAGGAGGAGTGTTGAAGTTTGCTTTTAGTTACTGCAGTAACTTTTAGCAAAATAAGTTACTTAATTTAAATTTTGAATTTTAGTTAGTTTGTTTATGTTGTTGAGATATTTTAGGTTGTTTAAATTATAAATTATACAGATTATGTGTTTTATGTTGGCTATTTAAAGCCCTTCAATGCTTAATAAATTATTGAAAGCTATTGAAAATCATTTCAATCCATTGAGAGAAATTTTAAATCTTTTTGTGCTGAGTTACTTACTCAGCGGAAGACTCTACACATATTTATAATGATCAATAGCACTATACTCACTTGAATAATAAAATATTGAGAATGCTTAAAAGTCAAATATTCAACTTGGCCAAAAATGGCAACTTAAGTCTTAACATAAGAAATGATAATGTAAACACAACTGAACTACTAACTATCTATGAAACCTCTAAAACAAAGAGGGATGTCGAGACAAGACCCCCAATCATCCTAACAATGAAGAATACAGAAAGGAAAGTAAATGAGTCCTCCGAAATGCAAGGAGGCTCATCAACAGACTCTGAACTGCTCACTCGATCAACAATGTTGGATGCCGATCCTAGTTACATGTGTCTGCATCATAATATGATGCAGGCCAACTGACATCAGTACATTGAATGTACGAGTATGCGAGTTGGAATGCTAAACACAACATAGGCTTGAAAGGAATCTGAAGAACTTACCTGGCTCAACTAAACTCAACATACTTGAACTCATTTCAATATAAACCAGTTTAAAACAAGTGCAATATAAAGAAAAGTTGTTAAAAACATGATGTCAACTCTGTGTGTATGCCAAGATACACTAAAACTCTGAAATGTATGTAAAAATACAAATAACTGTGTATATAATAGTAAAATTACTTATGTGGAGTTTCTCTAACCGACAATCATCACGTAAGAGCTATTGTGATGATACAATATTTTGCCTCACGCT
>NW_006239185.1:179059-188383 GCF_000226075.1 Solanum tuberosum | reverse complement strand
CTTATGTTTTAAAAACATACTTCTTTATGTGATTTGAGATTAGTGCTAAAAAACATAGGTCAAAGGCTATCTTGGAAATCAAAGTTTCCCCTCTTGCTTCATTTAGAAAACGATTACTCTTTTCTGAAAACTAGCCCGAAGGCTCTTTGGAAATCGAGGTTTCCTTTCTTGTTCAAATGTGAAAATATTTTAAACCCTTGGGGAATACATAGTCCCCATATACTTTTGAATAGATGAACTTCAAAACTTTACTCTTTAATCTTTACTCAACTTGAGCTTTAAGTCTTAAAATCAAGTTAAAACATTTGAAAAACTCTAAGAACTTCTCTTGACCTGCTTCGTATCTTCTAGACTTGACTCTTAAATTTCCTTGAATTGAATTATGGATTCAAGGATTGTGATTTGTGATAGGAAAGAACTCACGATGTTTAAGAGTGTTTTTAGATAGCTAAACATGAGAAAATATGAAGAAATCACTGTCTCAAAGCTGGTCCGCGACGCTGAGATGTATTTAAATTTTTGGTCGCAAATCAATTTTGAGGCAGAAAGGTCCATGAACGCTCCGCGAAGCGGAGCCGGTGCCCAGATTTGCCCGACTAATTTTCTTCTTCATTTTCTAGCCCATATTCACCTAAATTCGATTCTTATTCTCAAATCCTCTTTAGATTTAGATACCCAGCAAATGTACCCAAGAACCCAATTCAAAACAACTCCGAAATCGACCTTAAACTCTCAAGAATTCATCAATATCATCCCAAATTCAAGAACAAAAGTAAATTCAAGAACACACATCAAGGACATTCAAACTTTGAATTCCTAAGACAAATTCATGATGAGTTAAACATGTTTGACCTGTGGGTGAACGAACCCAACGTTGTGTGAACTCACATACCTTCTAGGGATTACCCCCGACGAAATTCACAAGCTAAACTCGACGATCATGACGAATCTTGGTTCTCTTCTCCTTTCTCCTCTTCTTTTCTCTTTTCTCCAAACCCTAGCGTATTTTGGTAAAAGCGTGAACTGAAATAATTCTGATTAGACCATAACTTAATTACCAAAACCGAAATAAAATAATTGGGCAAGGAATAGACCAAACTACCCTTTCAAAATCCGGATTGGACTTTCCTTATTCCAACAACCCAACTTCCAAAGGGCATAACTCACTTATACGAACTTGGAATCACGCAAACTCAATGGTGTTGGAAAGATCATTCCAAGAGCTTTCCAACCATATCTAGAAGTACCTCTAACTCATCCTGACGTAGATGTTATGGCCATTTGAATTCGGAAAAAATTCAACTTATTCTAACTTAACAAAATTTCCAGATTTTCATTCTTCCCAAAAATGATTATTTTCAATTATTAGCTTCTTCCTAGTTATTTTAATTTGTGAGATGTTACAATTTCTCCCCCTAGAAAACATTCGTCCTGGAATGGGATTACTCTTACTAGGCTATAGGTGTAACATGCAACATTGAGTTCAATCACTCATAAGCAAATGCAAAACAACATGCCAACTTATAAATAAATACCAAGAAAGGATTAGTACCTTAATTTGGAACTTCTCCGGATTCGAAGAGATGTGGATATATCTTCTTCATATCCTCCTCAGCTTCCCAAATAGTTTCATCAACAAATTGGTTCCTCCAAAGGACTTTGCCTGATGCGACTTCTTTTGTTTTCAACTTGAGAACTTGGAGATCTAGAATCTTAACAGGGATCTCCTCATAAGATAAGTTATCCTTGATTTCCATATTTTCAGTTGGTATGATCAATGAAGGATTGCCCATGCATTTCTTCAACATGGAGATGTGAAATACTGAATGAACCGCTGCTAACTCTTGTGGTAGCTCCAACTCATAAGCTACATTGCCAATACTCTTGGATTTTGATAAGGTCCAATAAACTGGGGACTAAGCTTCCCTTCTTACCAAATCTCATAACACCCTTCATGGGTGAAATTTTTAGATATACCCAATCATCTACTTCAAACTCTAACTCCCTTCTCCTAACATCAGTGTATGATTTCTAACGACTCTGTGCCATTTTCAACCTCTCTTGAATCACTTTCACCTTCTCCATAGCTTGATGAACCAAATATGGTCCTAGCAACCCTGCTTCACCAACTTCTAACTATCCTATAGGAGATCTGCATCTTCTCTCGTAAAGAGCTTCATATGGTCCATTTGGATGCTCGAGTGGTAACTATTGTTGTAAGCAAACTCAATTAGAGGTAGGTGATCATCCCAATTACCTTTGAAATCAATCACACATGCCCTCAACATATCCTCTAAGGTTTGAATAGTGTGCTCTGCTTGCCCGTCTGTCTGAGGATGAAATGCAGTACTTAAGTTCACCTTTGAACCCAAGCCTTTTTGTAATGACTTCCAAAACTGTGTGCAGTATATTGTGCAATTCTGTCTGAAGTAATGGAGACCGGAACTCCATGATGTCTAATTACTTCTTGAAGATACAACTTAGCATAATCTTCTGGCCGAATGGGTGGTCTTTATCAGCAACAAGTGGGCTGATTTTGTCATTCTATCGACAATCACCCAAATAGAATCATGATGCCTGCAAGACCTTCGTAAACCTATGATGAAATTCATATTAATCCTCTCCCACTTCCATTCCATAAGTTCTATATTATGTGCCAAACCACCGGGCCTTTGGTGCTCCACTTTAACTTGTTGACAATTTGGACAGTTAGCAACAAATTCTACAATGCCCTTCTTCATACTATTCCACCAATATACCTCTCTCAAGTCATGATACATCTTTTTGGATCCCAGATGAATGGAGCTATAAGCTTCCTCCATGATTCTCTTTTGGAATCCATCCACTACTGGTAGACACAATCTACCTTGATATTTCAATACACCATATCCCCTTTGTTCAAAAGCTAATACTTTTTGCTTATGAACATTTGCCTTCAATTCAAGCAAATTAGGATCTTGGTCTTGCTTTTCTTTCACTTCTGACACTAATGATGATTCAGCCCTATTGATCACCACTACTCCTCCTTCAGTGGAATCCATTAGTCAGACTCGTAATAGTGTAAGACTTTCACTAACTCTCTCTTTTCTTTCTCAACATGGGCGGTAATACCCATAGACAACCTACTCAAGGCATTAGTAACAACATTAGCCTTACCTGGGTGATAAAGAATACTCATGTCATAATCCTTGAATAATTCTAACCACCTCCTTTGTCTGAGATTAAACGCTTTCTGGGTGAACACATATTTAAGGCTCTTGTGATCAGTGAATACATCAATATGAACACCATACAAATAATGACGCCATATCTTTAAAGCGAATACTACAACAACCAACTCTAAGTCATGGGTTGGGTAATTCTTCTCATGAACTTTCAATTGTCTGGAGAGATAATCTATAACTTTGTTATTCTTCATTAACACACAACCCAAACCAACTCTAGATGCATCACAATACACCACAAAACCTTGAGTACCTTCTGGTAAGGTCAAAACTAGGGCAGTAGTCAACCTTATTTTCAATTCCTGAAAGCTTTTCTCACAAGCTTCAGACCATTGAAACTTAATTGTCTTTTGAGTTAATTTGGTCAAAGAAGACGAAATGGACGAGAACCCCTCTACAAACCTTCTATAATAGCTAGCCAAACCTAAGAAACTCCTAATATCAATTGGAGATGTGGGTCTAGGCCAATTCTGCACTGCCTCAATTTTCTGAGTATAAACCTTAATTCCCTCTCCAGATACAATATGACCAAAGAATGCCACAGACTCAAGCCAAAACTCACATTTAGAGAACTTAGCATATAACTCCTTATATTTTGAAGTCTGAAGAACTATTCTGAGATGGCTAGCATGATCTTCTTCATTCCTTGAATAGATTAGTATATCATCAATAAAGACGATAACAAACATATCTAATTAAGGTTTGAAAACTCTATTCATAAGTTCCATGAACGTTGCAGGTGCATTAGTCAAACCGAACGACATGACCATAACGGGTCCTGAAAGCTGTCTTTGGAATATCACATTCCCTTACTTTCACTTTATGGTAGCCAGATCTGAGGTCTATTTTTGAAAAACAAGAAACTCCCTGAAGCTGACCGAAAAGATCATCAATTCTCGGAAGAGGATACTTATTCTTGATGGTAACCTTGTTCAATTGGCGGTAATCTATACACATCCAAAGGGAATCATCTTTCTTTCTCACAAATAAGACTGGAGTCCCCCAAGGTGAGACACTTGGTCGAATAAAGCCCTTATCTAAGAGATCATTTAGCTTCTCTTTAAGCTTTTTCAATTCTATTGGTGCCATTCTATATGGAGGAATAGATATAGGACGAGTATCTGGGAGAATATCTATAACGAAGTCTATCTCTCTCTCAGGAGGGACTTTGGGTAGATCATCTGGAAAGACTTCTGGGAATTCTTTTACTATCGGAACTGACTAGATATGAGGTATCTGAACACTAAAGTCATTAACTCGGACTAAGTGATAGACACACCCCTTAGAAACTAACTTCCTTGCCTTAAGATACGAAATAAAATAACCCTTAGGCACTACTAAACTGCTTTTCCACTCTAAGACTGGTTCATTTGGAAACGGACACTTGACAACTCGATTTCTTCAATCAACTGAGCCATAACAGGCATGAAGCCAGTCCATACCAAGAATGACATCAAAAGCTACCATGTCTAACTCAATTAAATCTGCCATGGTACTCTTGTGATTGATGGAAATGGGACATTCCCGATAGACTCTCTCTGCTAGAATAGACTCAGAAACGGGTGTAGAAACAATGAATGGTTCACTAAGTTGCTCAGGAATAACATCAATATTCATAGCAACATATGGAGTTACAAAAAATAAACTCGATACTGGGTCTAGCAAAGCATAAACTGTCAAGACCCAATTTCTCAGGTCCTGATGGCGCCTACTATATGACCCACTAGTAGGCAAGCCGACCCATATCCCAGAACTCGAAGTAATGGGATGTTAGGGTAGAAAACAACCAATCAACCTAAAATAGTAATAAATATAACAAGAACATGCAATGAACGGGCGGAAGCGACTAGACCTATATACACAAAATGAATTCCTCCCAAAACCTGGAAGTCACAAGTACAGAGCTGCTAACAAAAGTACAAGTCCTAAAAGTGGACCACAGAAACAAGCTGTCTCAAAAGGAAAAAGACAAAAAAAGTAAGTACAGAAGGAGATAGGAAAATCCAGGACGTTGTGTGCTCACCCTTGCCTCCGATCACGACCGCAGATGGCTCGAATCAACGTCGGTAGCTAGTACTCGGACCTGCATCACGAAAATAGATGCAGAGTGTAGTATGAGTACCAAATCAACAGGTACCCAGTAGGCGTCAGGCCGACTGAGCAAGATAAGCAAAAGTGAACTGAAATGTAAATAAAGGGTCACATCCATAAACCCGACGGGTACGCTCGTGCACAATTAAAGAAACCACCTGCACGGACCCCCATAAGCCCGGCAGATGCACCGACAGTTGAAGTGAAATAATGGAGCTAGAAGGTCTATCACAATATTACCAATTTCCGGACTTTTAACTGAACCATTCCCAATTATATTCCAAGATCTCATTACATCCCGGACTTTAATCTAAACATCTCCAACCTCCAAAACTTCAACCTACAGATGAGAGTAATTAGGACTAAACTGAAGCTTCAGTAAGGAATTAGGAATGCACCACGTGCAAGCTGGACCACGGACTCGAACCGGGTACTATAGCTAATGAGTCAACCTATATGGGCTAGACCACGGACTCGAACCGGATGCTGTAGCTAAAGGTTGGGCACGGGTGGGATGGACCACAGACTCTAACCGGGTACTGTAGCCAAAATCAGATCACAAGTAAGCTAGACCACGGACACTAACCGGGTACTGTAGCTAATAGAAAAGCAGGGCATTATGGATACAAGGTCATAAGCTGAGTTACCTCCTAGCTAAGGCTCAGACTATCAGACTCAAGTCTGCTACATTAGTTTACAAGGAGCTGACCGCCCGAAACAACGTCGAAAAAAGTTCTACTTCCCAACGACATCCAAAACCTCGCAAGTCTATGGCAACACTAGTCTAAGCCTAGACTAAGGCCAAACATACTTCAAATCAATATTATCATATACACCACAAGGTATGGATGTTCAATAATATCAAGAGTTATGCTGTCATAATTCAACAATTTCTCGAAATAAGGGCTAAGGCAGGAATTATAGAAATTTAGCATGCTCGACACCCGAACCCCTCCATACTCAAGCAAATCAATAAACAATTGCCTAAACATGCTCAATCTCATGAAGGGGAAGCCATAGCCTACCTGAAAGTCGATCACGCGTGCTCCAACTAACGGTACTGGAGCTTTTCCCCTCCGAACGGTTTCCAAATGCTTCCCCACTATCAAAAGGTTAATCACCTCGTCATTACGAATATGTTGACACCAAAATAATATTTTTTGGAGACGGACCCAAAATTGGGTCTAAAACAGGATTGTGGGACCCACAATTGGAATCCCGAAAACGAATCCGTGAAAACGTCCCTAATACCTCACTAAACTAATACCCAAAAATTTAGCACAAAAAGATGCCTAAAACATAGCAAATCAGCCACAACAATAAAAATCATTAATAAGTCTTGACTTACGACTTGGCAGCCCCTTGATCACCAATTTCTAGAAAAAACGAGACCCTTCCAACCCAAACAGATTATATCACGATGATCCTTGTGAAAAACTCTACAAGTTAGCCTCAATAATGACTCAAAACGGACCTAAGATGATCAAGATCTAACCTTTCAAAGTTCAACAACAATTCATTCCGAAAATCACTCTAGCAGTAGCTAAATTCGATTCCTTACCTCAAACGAAGCCTCCCCTCGCGTTTCTGAGTTCACCTCTAGATTCCCCACGAAATTATCTTGAAATTAGCCTTTTGAATCACCTAATTTGAGCTTAAAATGGAGGAGAGATCTGTGTTTGAAGATGAGGGGAAAAAAATGGACGAAAATTGTCCTTAATTCTGGAAATTTCCGGATTACAACACGCTGCCAGGTGGTGTCGCGTGTCTCTGCCACGTCACCACCGCGTTAGAATGCAACAACTCTTCAAACATAAATTTTGATGTTCCGGACTCGTTCGTAGCCGGGAAAACACAAACCATATACGGAATCTGATTGGAAAGTATATTTCGGACTCAACGGTGAAGTCAGAATTTTCATTGGAAATCGCTTCGATGAAAAGTGGGTCCCACACCCAGTATCGTTTTTAGCCAGATTCCACAACAGGCATCTAAAGCCTCGGGAAGTGAACAAAGGGTCGTTCTCGACAAAAATCGATATTTCGAAGCTAACCTAGCTGTCAGAATTTTCATCTGAGCACGTCTTCCAAGAAGGTTGACCAAAGTCAACTTTTCAAGTTATAAAATCTCCAAAACAGGGAAATGGGCCTAAAACCCAAACGAACTACCAGGCGACGGAACAGTCAGTGCCAGCAAGTCATAAATGACCTGGGGTCGCCACAGGAACGCTCTAAATGATGGAATGAATGCTTTAATTTAAAAATGACCTGGAGGGTCATTACAATATCCACTACTAAAAGAACTTTCGTCCGCGAAAGTAAGAGTCAAGAAGTACCTGAAGGCTCAAATAAGTCGGGGAACTGCGCCCGCATCTCATGCTTGGTTTCCCAGGTAGCCTCCTCAACTGTACGGTGTCTCCAATGGACCTTAACCACAGGAATGGCTCTGGAACGCAACCGTCTAACATCTCTGGCCAAAATAGCAACTGGCTCCTCAATGTATCTCAAACTGTCATCCAAGTCAACTGCATCATACTGAATCACATGGGACTCATCTGGAATATACCAGCGCAACATCGAAACATGAAAAACTGGGTGAATAGCTGAAAAAGTCGGGGGCAAAGCTAACTCATATGCGACCTCCGCAACTATCCTCAATATCTCAAAAGGACCTATATACCTGGGGCTAAGCTTGCCCGGCCTCCCAAATCTCATTGCACCCTTCATGGGCGACACACAGAGGAATACTCTATCACCAACAACAAATTTCAACGGTCGACGCCAACGGTTTGCATAACTCTGATGTTTACTCTGGGCTGTCCTGAGCCTATCTTGAATAACCCTCACATGATCTAAAGCCTTTCGCATCAAGTCTGTACAGCGCGGCCTGGGCTCTGTAGACTCAAACCAACCAACTGGAGAGCGACAACGCCTACCATATAAGGCCTCGAATAGGTCCATCTGAATAATCGAGTGGTAGTTGTTTTGTTGTACGCAAACTCTGCCAAAGGCAAATACTGGTCCCACTGACCCCCAAAATCCATAACACAAGCCCGCAACATGTCCTCGAGAACCTGAATCGTGCGCTCCGACTGACCATCAGTCGGCTGGTGGAAAGCTGTACTAAGGCCAACACGGGTAGCCAACTCATCCTGGAAGGTCCTCCAAAAGCTAGATGTGAACTGTGGGCCCCGGTCTAGGATGATGGAAACAGGCACACCATGAAGACGAACCACCTCTCGAATGTAGATACGGGCTAACCTCTCAGCACTGTAGGAAGTATGGACAGGAATGAAGTGTGCTGACTTGGTCAATCAATCCACGATGACCCAAATACTATCAAGACCACGGGAAGTGCGGGGTAATCCTACAACGAAGTCTATGGTGATCCTCTCCCATTACCACTCAGGAATGGGTAATCTCTGAAGCTCGCCACCAGGCCTCAAATGCTCGGCCTTAACCAGCTGACAACTCAAGCAACGCGATACATAAACCACAATATCTCTCATCATGCCGCTCCACCAGTAGTGCTGTCTCAAGTCCCAATACATCTTAGCTGTGCCCGGATGAATAGAATATTTGGACTCATGGGCCTCGGTAAGAATCATCTGAATCAAACCCCCAACTCTTGGAACACAAAGTCGATAACCAAATCGTAAAACCCCATCTAAATCTAAGGTAGCCAGGCCAGTGTCACCTCCCAAAACTCGATCTCGAAGTACCACTAAGTCCTCATCCTCAAAGTGACGTCTGCGAATCCGATCCAGCAGAGATGACTGAGCATCCACATAAGCTAGTACACACCGGGAATCAGAGATATAAAGCCGTATCATCCAGTTAGCTAAGGACTGGATGTCCAAAGCTAATGGTCGCTCCGTAGTAGAAAGAAAGGCTAGACTACCCATACTCACTGCCTTCCGACTCAAGGCGTCCGCTACTACATTTGCCTTGCCCGGATGGTAGAGAATAGAGAGGTCATAGTCCTTCAGGAGCTCAATCCAACGACGCTG
>NW_006239185.1:168443-179033 GCF_000226075.1 Solanum tuberosum | reverse complement strand
AGTCATGAGTGGGGTAGTTGCGCTCGTGCGGCTTAAGATTCCTCGATGCATAAGAAATAACGCGGCCTTGCTGCATCAGTACACAACCCAAACCATTGCCGGATGCGTCACAATAAACAGTAAACCCCTCGCCCTCAACTAGAAGAGTCAATATAGAAGCGGTGGTAAGAAACTCCTTAAGCCTCAGAAAGCTCCACTCACACTCATCCGACCACACAAACGGAACATCCTGGCGAGTCATCCGAGTCAAAGGCGCTGCTATAGTAGAAAATCCCTCAACAAAACGCCTGTAGTAGCCTGCCAATCCGACGAAGCTACGAATCTCAGTCACAGAGGTGGGCCTGGCCCAATCACGAATGGCCTCAATCTTAGCGGGATCTACCATAATGGCATCCTTAGACACCACGTGCCCCAAGAATGTTACGGACTCAAGGCAAAACTCCCACTTTGAGAACTTGGCATAAAGTCGCTGGCCTCTCAAAGTCTGGAGCACTATCCTCAAATGCTGCTCATGCTCACTCCGGCTCCGCGAGTATACCAGTATGTCGACTCAAGCCAAAACTCACACTTTGAGAACTTGGCATAAAGTCGTTGTCCTCTCAAAGTCTGGAGCACTATCCTCAAATGCTGGTCATGCTCCTCCCGGCTCCGCGAGTATACTAGAATATCATCAATGAAGACTATGATAAACGATTCCAAGTACGGCCTAAACACCCTAGTAATCAAATCCATGAACCCGGCAGGGGCGTTAGTCAACCCAAAAGACATCACTAGGAACTCATAGTGGCCGTAACGAGTCCTAAATGCAGGTATCAGTTTTCGGAATGATTTTAATTGTTGGGGCTGATTTGCTATGTTTTAGCCATCTTTTTGTGCTAAATTTTGGGGTATTAGTTTAGTAAGGTATTTGGGACCTTTTCACGGATTCGTTTCTTTCTTCACCGTCACCTTGTTCAACTGTCTGTAGTCGATGCACAATCGCATAGTACCGTCCTTCTTCTTCACGAAGAGAACTAGGGCACCCCAAAGCAATACACTAGGCCGAATGAATCCCTTATTAACCTTTTGATAGTGGGGAAGCATTCGGAGACCATTCGGAAGGGAAAAGCTTCGGTACTGTGAGTTAGAGCACGCGTGATCGGCTTTCAGGTAGGCTATGGCTTCTCCTTCGTGAGATTGAGCATGTTTAGGCAAATTTTTATTGATTTGCTAGAGTATGGACGGGTTCCGGTGTCGAGGATGCTAAATTTCTATAATTCCTGCCTTAGCCATTATTTCGAGAAATTGTTGAATTATGACAGCATGACTCTTGATATTATTGAACATCCATACCTTGTGGTGTATATGATAATATTGATTTGAAGTATGTTTGGCCTTGGTCTTGGCTAAGACTAGTGTTGCCACAGACTTGCGAGGTTTCAGATGCCGTTAGGAAGTAGAACTTTTTAGTGGTGGAATACCAGGCACGGCTAAAGTAACGGTCTAATGATCAAACAAATCATCAATACGAGGCATGGGGTAACGGTTCTTCACCGTCACCTTGTTCAGCTGCCTGTAGTCAATACACAATCGCATAGTACCGTCCTTCTTCTTCACGAAGAGGACTGGGGCACCCCAAGGCGATACACTAGGCCGAATGAATCCCTTACCCAAGAGATCCTGAAGCTGAACACTGAGCTCCTTGAGCTCTGCAGGAGCCATCCGATATGGCGGAATAGAAATAGGCCGAGTACCTGGCTCAAGCTCAATCGGAAAATCAACATCACGCTCTGGGGGTAGGCCAGGTAGATCAGTAGGAAACACATCTATGAAGTCACGAACAACAGGAACTGACTCAACCGGAGGAACCTCCCTACTCACATCACGTACATAGGCCAAATATGATAAGCATCCGCTAGCCACTAGCCTCCTAGCACGAATAAAAGAGATAACCCCAACTGGTGTGCTACCACGAGATCCCTGCCACACCACCGGAGGAATACCGGGAATGGCTAAGGTAACAGTCTTAGAAAAACAATCTAAAACAGCGCGATAAGGGGATAACCAATCCATGCCCAGAATCACATCAAAATCAACCATGTCAAGCAATATAAGGTCAGCCCGGGTGTCACGCCCCTGGATAGTAACTAAGCAAGATCGAAATACCTGATCCACTACTAAAGACTCACCCACGGGGGTCGACACACGCAACGGCGCTACCAGAGGCTCAGACATCAAACTCAATCGAGAGGCATAGTAGACAGAAACATACGAAAAAGTAGAGCCTGGATCAAATAAAGCCAAGGCGGGCTGCTGGCATAATAACACTGTACCTGTGATCACATCGTCCGAGGTCTCCGCATCTGCTCTAGCTGGAGGTGCATAAAAGTGGGCCTGGACTCCCCTACTCTGTGCATCGGCTCTGCCCCCTAATCTGACTCCTTGGGGACCACCCCGTATACCCTGGTGACCACCCCTGCGGTCCTGTCCCTGGCCTCCGCCTTTAGCTAGAGGTGCTAGCGCATGCCTAGCTGCCTGTGGAGCGGGTAAGGCAAACCTGCGATGGGGAAACCTGCCTCGACTGAGAGCTGGAGTCCGGCTACCCTGGCCAGAAGAGCCTATCTGTGAACTATCTCGGCCCCGACTAGGACCGGCACTAAAACCAATATGGCGGTGCTGATCACCCTCCGATGTCTGGAGAGAGGCCTGGAAGGGGCGACTAGACTGACCCGACTAAAACCTCTGCTGAGATCTATCATAAGACTCTCGGGGTCTGAAACGGCGCCTATCATGACTATCCTCCTGTCTAGCTATCTTGTCGCTACCCCTTGGGCCTCGCGACGGAGCTGCTCAATAGTGCGGACATGGTCTACTACATCCAGAAATGAGCGGCCCGCTGAGACTAAAGACTGAGTCTGAATCCGCAACTGTAGTCTCAAACCCCGAACAAAACAACGAACCCTCTCCTCCTCAGTAGGTAATATCATGGCGGCATGCCTGGAGAGCTCGTGGAATCGGGCCTCATACTCTAATACTGTCATGGAGCCCTGCTCTAACCGAGCAAACTGATCTCTGAGCTGATCTCTGATGCTACTGGAAATAAATCGGGCCAAGAAGGCCTCTGAAAACTCCGTCCATGTGACCGGTGGAGACCCAGCTGGCCTGGTCTCTAAGTATGTACGCCACAACTGCCTGGCGGGACCGTCTAACTGGTAAGCGGTGAAGTCTGCTCCTCTCGACTCCACTAAACCCAAAGTCTGTAGCCGCCCTCGGCAAGCAACTAGAAACTCGTGGGCATCATCCCCCACTGCCCTAGAAAACCTCGGCGGTGATAGTCTAAGGAACACCCCGAGCATCTTCTTCTCCCGAAGTGGCATGACGCCCTCCAACTCGTCAGGCTGAACAACCGGTGCCGCTAGCTGCTGAACAACCGGTACCGCTGGTGTAGGCTTGCCCTGCGGTACTGGAACGGCTGGAGCTGGGGCCTGCTGCATACCCCCAATGGCAGCTAGTATCTGTACGAGCATCGCCTGTATATCTGGAGCTGCCACAGGCTCTGGCGGTGGCTGGGCTGGTCCCGGGCCCATCGGCTGCTGCTGCGCTGGAGCTGCTGGTGGCTCTATCACCGGCTCCGAAGTTTGCTCTCGGTCCTGGGCTGGTGCTGCTCGAGGTCGGCCTCTACCCCTAGCTGGGGTCCTACCACGCGTGCGAGCCACCATCGGTTGCTGCTGTGCTGGAGCTGCTGGTGGCTCTATCACCGGCTCCGGAGTTTGGTATCGGTCCTAGGCTGGTGCTGTAGCTCTAGCACGACCTCGAGGTCGACCTCTACCCCTAGCTGGAACCCTACCACGCGTGCGAGCCATCCCTGTAAAGGAGTGGAACAAGTAAGATTTTCAGAAACCAATAAGACACACAATGCACGACAGTGATACAAAAGCGACACATTCCTTAAGACATCCTGTAGCCTCCCGAAGATAAGTAACAGACGTCTCCGTACCGATCTGCAGGACTCTACTAGACGTTAGCTCTGTACAAGTAAGACCGACGAACCTGGGACTCTGATAGCAATTTGTCAAGGCCCAATTTCTCAGGTCCTGATGGCGCTTACTAAGACGTTAGCTCTGTACAAGTAAGACCGACGAACCTGGGACTCTGATAGCAATTTGTCAAGGCCCAATTTCTCAGGTCCTGATGGCGCTTACTAAATGACCCACCAGTAGGCAAGCCGACCCATATCCCGGAACTCGAAGTAATGGGATGTTAGGGTAGAAAACAACCAATCAACCTAAAATAGTAATAAATATAACAAGAACATGCAATGAACGGGAAGAAGAGACTAGACCTCTATACACAAAACGAATTCCTCCCAAAACCTGGAAGTCACAAGTACAGAGCTGCTAACAAAAGTACAAGTCCTAAAAGTGGACCACAGAAGCAAGCTGTTTCAAAAGGAAAAAGAAAAGAAGTAAGTACAGAAGGAGACGGGCAAATCCAGGACGTTGTGTGCTCACCCTTGCCTCCGATCATAACCGTAGCTGGCTCGAATCAACGTCGGTAGCTAGTACTCGGACCTACATCACGAAAATAGATGCAGAGTGTAGTATGAGTACCAAATCAACAGGTACCCAGTAGGGTCACACTCAAGGGCAAAAGAGTAGTAAATGTGGGTAGAATCTAACTAACTCCGCCGGGCTCCCATAAACCCGACGGGTACGCTCGTGCACAATAAAAGAAAACGCCTGCACGGACCCCCATAAGCCCGGCAGATGCACCGGAATTTGAAGTAAAATAATGGAGCTAGAAGGTCTACCACAATATTACCAATTTCCAGACTTTAACTGAACCATTCCCAATTATATTCCAAGATCTCATTACGTCCCGGACTTTAATCGGAACATCTCCAACCTCCAATACCTCAACTTACAGATGAGAGTTATCATGACTAAACTGAAGCTTCAGTAAGGAATTAGGAATGCACCACGTGCAAGCTGGACCACGGACTAGAACCGGTACTATAGCTAATGAGTCAACCTATATGGGCTGGACCACGGACTCGAACCGGGTGCTTTAGCCAAAGGTCGGGCACGCATGGTTTGGACCAAGGACTCGAACCGGGTACTGTAGCCAAAACCAGATCACAGGTAAGCTGGACCACGGACTCTAACCGGGTACTGTAGCTAAGAATCAATATCCAACCATACGTCGCGGGAAATATCACCAAACCGATTACCATAAATAATCATTTCAGTCCAACCCTCATATACCCCAAATCGCCGAGGAAGTATCCAATAGTGAGTAAGCTAGACCACGGACTTTAACCGGGTACTGTAGCTAAAAATCAATATCCAACCATACGTCGCGGGAAATATCACCAAACCGATTACCATAAATAATCATTTCAGTCCAACCCTCATATACCCCAAATCGCCGAGGAAGTATCCAATAGTGAGTAAGCTAGACCACAGACTTTAACCGGGTACTATAGTCGATAGAAAAATAGTGCATTATGGATACAAGGTCATAAGCTGAGTTACCTCTACAAGGAGCTGACCGCCCGTAACGACGTCGGAAAAAGTTCTGCTGCCTAACGGCATCCGAAACCTCGCAAGTCTGTGGCAACACTAGTCTTAGCCAAGACCAAGGCCAAACATACTTCAAATCAATATTATCATATACACCACAAGGTATGGATGTTCAATAATATCAAGAGTCATGCTGTCATAATTCAACAATTTCTCGAATTAAGGGCTAAGGCAGGAATTATAGAAAGTTAGCATGCCCGACACCCGAACCCCTCCATACTCAAGCAAATCAATAAACAATTACCTAAACATGCTCAATCTCATGAAGGGGAAGCACGAGACTACCTGAAAGCCGATCACGCGTGCTCCAACTCACGGTACCGGAGCGTTTCCCCTCCGAACGGTCTCCAAATGCTTCCCCACTATCAAAAGGTTAATCACCTCGTCATTACAAATATGTTGACACCAAAATTATATTTTTCGGAGACGGACCCAAAATTGGGTCTAAAACGGGATTGTGGGACCCACAATTGGAATCCCGAAAACGAATCCGTGAAAACGTCCCAAATACCTTAATAAGCTAATACCCCAAAATTTAGCACAAAAAGATGCCTAAAACATAGAAAATCAGCCCCAACAATAAAATTCATTAATAAGTCTTGACTTACGACTTGGCAGCCCCTTGATCACCAATTTCTGGAAAAACGAGACCCTTCCAACCCAAACAGATTATACCACGACGATGCTTGCAAAAAACTCTACAAGTTAGCCTCAAGAATGACTCAAAACGGACCTAAGATGATCAAGATCTAACCTTTCAAAGTTCAACAACAATTCATTCCGAAAATCACTCTAGAAGTAGCTAAATTCGATTCCTTATCTCAAACAAAGCCTCACCTCGCGTTTATGAGCTCACCTCTAGATTCCCCACGAAATTCTCTTGAAATTAGCCTTTTGAATCACCTAATTTGAGCTTAAAATGGAGGAGATATCTATGTTTGAAGATGAGGAAAACAAAATGGACGAAAATTGTCCTTAAATCTGGAAATTTCCAGATTACAACACGCTGGCACGTGGTGTCGCGTGTCTCTGTCACTTCACCACCGCGTTAGAATTCAACAACTCTTCAAACTTAAATTTCGATGTTCCGGACTCGTTTGGAGTCGGGAAAACACAAACCATATATGGAATCTGATTGGAAATGATATTTCGGACTCAACGGTGAAGTTGAAATTTTCATTGGAGATCGCTTCGATGAAAAATGGGTCCCACACCCAGTATCGTTTTGAGCCAGATTCCAAACAGGCATCTAAAGCCTCGGAAAGTGAACAAAGGGTCGTCTAGACCAAAATCGATATTCCAAAGCTAACCTAGCTGTCAAAATTTTCATCTGAGCACGTCTTCCAAGAAGGTTGACCAAAGTCAACTTTTCAAGTTATAAAATACTCCAAAGCAGGGAAATGGGCCTAAAACCCAAACGAATGACCAGGCGACCGAACAGTCAGTGCCAGCAAGTCATAAATGACCTGGGGTCGCTACAGGAACGCTCTAAACGATGGAATGAATGCTTTAATTTAAAAATGACCTGGAGGGTCATTACAATATCCACTACTAAAAGAACTTTTGTCCGCGAAAATAAGAGTCAAGAAGTACTTGAAGGCTCAAATAAGCCGGGGAACTGCGCCCGCATCTCATGCTCGGTCTCCCAGGTAGCCTCCTCAACTGGACGATGTCTCCAATGGACCTCAAGGGGAACTGTGCCCGCATCTCATGCTCGGTCTCCCAGGTAGCCTCCTCAACTGGACGATGTCTCCAATGGACCTGTACCACAGGAATGGCTCTGGAACGCAACCGTCTGACATCTCTGGCCAAAATAGCAACTGGCTCCTCAATGTATCTCAAATTGTCGTCCAAGTCAACTGCATCATACTGAATCACATGGGACTCATCTGGAATATACCAGCGCAACATCGAAACAAGAAAAACTGGGTGAATAGCTGAAAAAGCCAGGGGCAAAGCTAACTCATATTCGACCTCCGCAACTATCCTCAATATCCCAAAAGGACCTATATACCTGGGGCTAAGCTTGCCCGGCCTCCCAAATCTAATTACACCCTTCATGGGCGACACACAGAGGAATACTCTCTCACCAACAACAAATTTCAACGGTCGACGCCTACGGTCTGCATAACTCTGATGTCTACTCTGGGCTGTCCTGAGCCTATTTTGAATCACCCTCACATGATCTAAAGCCTCTCGCATCAAGTCTGTATAGCGCAACCTGGGCTTTGTAGAGTCAAACCAACCAACTGGAGAGCGACAATGCCTACCATATAAGGCCTCGAATGGGGCCATCTGAATACTCGAGTGGTAGCTGTTATTGTACGCAAACTCTGCCAAAGGAAAATACTGGTCCCACTGACCCCCAGAATACATAACACAAGCTCGCAACATGTCCTCAAGAACCTGAATCGTGCGCTCCGACTGACCATCAGTCTGCGGGTGGAAAGCTGTACTAAGGTCAACACAGGTAGCCAACTCATCCTGGAAGGTCCTCCTGAAGCTAGATGTGAACTGTGGGCCCCGGTCTGGGATGATGGAAACAGGCACACCATGAAGACGAACCACCTCTCGAATGTAGATACGGGCTAACCTCTCAGCACTGTAGGAAGTATGGACAGGAATGAAGTGTGCTGACTTGGGCAATCGATCCAGGATGACCCAAATACTATCAAGACCACGGGAAGTCCCGGGGGTAATCCCTACAACGAAGTCTATGGTGATCCTCTCCCATTTCCACTCAGGAATGGGTAATCTCTGAAGCTTGCCACCAGGCCTCAAATGCTCGGCCTTAACCTGCTGACAATTCAAGCAACGCGATAAATAAACCTCAATATCTCTCTTTATGCCGCTCCACCAGTAGTGCTGTCTCATGTCCCGATACATCTTAGCTGTCCCCGAATAAATAGAATATTTGGAGTCATGGGCCTCGGTAAGAATCATCTGAATCATACCCCCAAATCTTGGAACACAAAGTCGATGACCAAATCTTAAAACCCCATCTAAATCTAAGGTAGCCAGGCCGGTGTCACCTCCCAAAAATCGATCTCGAAGTGCCACTAAGTCCTCATCCTCAAACTGACGGCTGCAAATCCGATCCGGTAGAGATGACTGAGCATCCACATAAGCTAGTACACACCGGAAATCAGAGATATCAGCCGTATCATCCAGTTAGCTAAGGACTGGATGTCCAAAGCTAATGGTCACTCCGTAGTAGAAAGAAAGGCTAGACTACACATACTCACTGCCTTCCGACTCAAGGCGTCCGCTACTACATTCGCCTTGCCCGGATGGTAGAGAATAAAGAGGTCATAGTCCTTCAGAAGCTCAATCCAACGGCGGTGTCTTGTCGCTCCTCAACAGATAAGAAGGCTAGACTACCCATACTCACTGCCTTCCGGCTCAAGGCGTCCGCTACCACATTCGCCTTGCCCGGATGATAGAGAATAGAGAGGTCATAGTCCTTCAGGAGCTCAATCCAACTGCGCTATCTTGAATTCAGATCCCTGTGGCTCATAATGTACTGAAGGCTCTTGTGATCAGTATAGATCTCGCATCGAACTCTATACAGGTAATGCCTCCAAATCTTAAGGGCAAAAACTACCGCCGCCAACTCTAAGTCATGAGTGGGGTAGTTACGCTCGTGCGGCTTAAGCTGCCTCGATGCATAAGAAATAATCGCGGCCCTGCTGCATCAGTACACAACCCAAACCAATGCCGGATGCATCACAATAAACAGTAAACCCCTCGCTCTCAACTGGAAGAGTCAATATAGGAGCGGTGGTAAGAAACTCCTTAAGCCTTAGAAAGCTCCTCTCACACTCATCCGACCACACAAACGGAACATCCTGGCGAGTCAACCGAGTCAAAGGCGCTGCTATAGTAGAAAAATCCATCAACAAAACGCCTGTAGTAGCCTGCCAATCCGACGAAGCTACGAATCTCAGTCACAGAGGTGGGGCCTGGCTCAATCACGAATGGCCTCAATCTTAGCGGGATCTACCATAATGTCATCCTTAGACACCACGTGCCCCAAGAATTCTACGGACTCAGGCCAAAACCCGCACTTTGAGAACTTGGCATAAATTCGCTGGCCTCTCAAAATCTGGAGCACTATCCTCAAATGCTGGTCATGCTCCTCCCGGCTCCGCGAGTATACAAGAATGTCAGCTATGAAGACTATGACAAACGAATCCAAATACGGCCTAAACACCCTAGTCATTAAGTCCATGAACGTGGCAGGGGCTTTAGTCAACCCAAAAGACGTCACTAGGAACTCATAGTGGCCGTAACGAGTCCTAAATGCAGTTTTAAGGATGTCTGTTGCCCTAATCCTCAATTGGTGATAGCCGGATCTTAAATCAATCTTAGCAAATACCACGACACCCTGAAGTTGGTCAAATAGATCATCAATCCTAGGCATGGGGTAACGGTTCTTCACCGTCACCTTGTTCAACTGCCTGTAGTCGATGCACAATCGCATAGTACCGTCCTTCTTCTTCATGAAGAGGACTGGGGCACCCCAAAGCGATACACTAGGCTGAATGAATCCCTTATCTAAGAGATCCTGAATCTGAACACTGAGCTCCTTGAGCTCTACGGGGGCCATACGGTACGGTGGTATAGAAATGGGCTTAGTGCCCGACTCTACTTCAATAGGAAAGTCAATGTCACGATCAGGAGGGAGACCAAGCAGATCGGCAGGAAACACATCTGTAAAGTCTCGAACAATAGGTACTGAATCAACGGTAGGACCCTCCCTACTAACATCTCTAACATAAGCGAAATAAGCCAAAGACCCGCTAGCCATCAACCTCTGGGCCCGACGAGGAGCACAATAAACAGATATATAAGAATAAGTAGAGCCTGGATCAAATAAGGCGGACGCGGGCTGACAGCATAATAACACTGTACCTGTGATCACGTCGTCCGAGGTCTCAGCATCTGCTCTAGCTGTAGCTGCATAAAAGCGGGCCTGGGCTCCTCTACCCTATGCATCGGCTCTGCCCCCTAACCTACCCCCTCGAGG
>NW_006239185.1:107518-159163 GCF_000226075.1 Solanum tuberosum | reverse complement strand
CAAACACCCGCTAGCCATCAACCTCTGGGCCCGAACAAAAGATATCACCCCAACTGGCGTGCGACTACAAGAGCCCCGCCACACCACTGGTGGAATACCAGGCACGGCTAAAGTAACGGTCTTGGCATAGCAATCCAAGACCGCACGGTGGGGGGATAACCAATCCATACCCAAAATCAAATCAATATCCACCATGTCAAGCAAAATGAGATCAACCCTAGTGTCTCACCTCTGAATAGTCACCACAGAGGATCTAAATACCTGATCCACTACTAAAGAATCACCTACCAGGGTCGAAAAACGCAACGGCTCAACCAATATCTTTGGGCTCATACTCAATCGAGGAGCACAATAAACAGATATATAAGAATAAGTAGAGCCTGGATCAAATAAGGCGGACGCGGGCTGACAGCATAATAACACTGTACCTGTGATCACATCGTCCGAGGTCTCAGCATCTGCTCTAGCTGGAGCTGCATAAAATTAGGCCTGGGCTCCACTATCCTGTGCATCGGCTCTGCCCCCTAACCTCCGTATACCCTGGTGACCACCCCTGCGGTCCTGTCCCAGGCCTCCGCCTCTAGCTGGAGGTGCTGGCGCTGGCGTATGCCTAGCTGCCTGTGGAGCGGGTAAGGCTAACCTGCGATGGGGACACTCGCGGGCCCAATGATCTAACTCCCCACACTCATAGCACCCCTGTAACTGTCGACTGAGAGCTGGAGGTCGGCTACCCCGGCCAGAATAGCCTATCTGTGAACTATCTCGGCCACGACTAGGACCGACACTAAAACCTATATGGCGGAGCTGATCACCCTCCGATGCCTGGAGAGAGGCCTGGAAGGGGCGACTAGACTGACCCGACTAAAACCTCTGCTGAGATCTATCATAAGACTCTCGGGGTCTGAAACGGCGCCTATCATGACTATCCTCCTGTCTAGCTCTCTTGTCGCTGCCCCCTTGGGCATCGGGACGGAGCTGCTCAATAGTGCGGACATGGTCTACTACATCCAGAAATGAGCGGCCCGCTGAGACTAAAGACTGAGTCTGAATTCGCAACTGTAGTAATATCATGGCGGCATGCCTGGAGAGCTCGTGGAATCGAGCCTCATACTCTGATACTGTCATGGAGCCCTGCTCTAACCAAGCAAACTGATCTATGAGCTGATCTCTGATGCTCCTGGTAATAAATCGGGCCAAGAAGGCCTCTGAAAACTCAGTCCATGTGACCGGTGGAGACCCAGCTGGCCTGGTCTCTAAGTATGTACGCCACCACTCCCTGGCGGGACCGTCTTGCTGGTAAGGGGTGAAGTCTGCTCCTCTCGACTCCACTAAACCCAAAGTCTGTAGCCGCTCGCGGCAAGTAACTAGAAACTCGTGGGCATCCTCCCCCACTGCCCCAGAAAACCTCGGAGGTGATAGTCTAAGGAACACCCCGAGCATCTTCTGCTCCCGAAGTGGCATGACGCCCTCCAACTCGCCAAGCTGAACAACCGGTGCCGCTGGTACAGGCTGGCCCTGCGGTACTGGAGCAGCTGGACCTGGGGCCTGCTGCATACCCCCAATGGCAGCTAGTATCTGTACGAGCATCGCCTGTATATCTGGAGCTGCCGTAGGCTCGGGCGGTAGCTGGGCTGGTCCCGGGCCCATCGGCTGCTGCTGTGCTGGAGCTGCTGGTGGCTCTATCACCGGCTCCGGAGTTTGCTCTCGGTCCTAGGCTGGTGCGGTAGCTCTGGCACGACCTCAAGGTCGGCCTCTACCCCTAGCTATAGCCCTACCACGCGTGCGAGCCATCCCTGTAAAGAAGTGGAACAAATAAGTTTTTCAGAAACCGATAAGACACACAATGCACGACAGTGATACAAAAGCGACACGTTCCTAAAGACATCCTGTAGCCTCCCGAAGATAAGTAACAGACGTCTCCGTACCGATCTACAGGACTCTACTAGACGTTAGCTCTGTACAAGTGAGATCGACGAACCTGGGGCTCTGATACCAATTTGTCAAGACCCAATTTCTCAGGTCCTGATGGCGCCTACTATATAACCTACCAGTAGGGTGGGGTTCTGATACCAATTGGTCAAGACCCAATTTCTCAGGTCCTGATGGCGCCTACTATATGACCCACCAGTAGGAAAGCCGACCCATATCCCAGAACTCGAAGTAATGGGATTTAGGGTAGAAATCAACCAATCAACCTAAAATCGTAATAAATATAACAAGAACATGCAATGAACGGGCAGAAACGACTAAACCTATATACACAAAACGAATTCCTCCCAAAACCTGGAAGTCATAAGTACACAGCTGCTAACAAAAGTACAAGTCCTAAAAGTGGACCACAGAAACAAGCTGTCTCAAAAGGAAAAATACAAGAAAAAGTAAGTACAGAAGGAGACGTGCAAATCCAGGACGTTGTGTGCTCACCCTTGCCTCCGATCACGACCGCAGCTGGCTCGAATCAATGTCGGTAGCTAGTACTCGGACCTACATCACGAAAATAGATGCAGAGTGTAGTATGAGTACCAAATCAACGAGCACCCAGTAGGGTCACACTCAAGGGCAAAAGAGTAGTAAATGTGGGTATGTACATGAGCGTACAGGAAACAAAGACAAGGAATCTAACTAACTCCGCCGGGCTCCCATAAAACCGACGGGTACGCTCGTGCACAATAAAAGAAACCTCCTGCACGGACCTCCATAAGCCCGGCAGATGCACCGGCAGTTGAAGTAAAATAATGGAGCTAGAAGGTCTACCACAATATTACCAATTTCCAGACTTTGACTGAACCATTCCCAATTATATTCCAAGATCTCATTACGTCCCGGACTTTAATCGGAAAATCTGCAAACTCCAATACCTCAACCTACAGATGAGAGTAATCATGACTAAACTGAAGCTTCAGTAAGGAATTAGGAATGCACCACGTGCAAGCTGGACCACGGACTCGAACCGGTACTATAGCTAATGAGTCAACCTATATGGGCTGGACCACGGACTCGAACCGGGTGCTTTAGCCAAAGGTCGGGCACGGGTGGACTGGACCACGGAATCTAACCGGCTACTAGACCGTCCGAAACGACGTCGGAAAAAGTTCTACTGCCTAACGGCATCCGAAACCTCGCAAGTCTGTGGCAACACTAGTCTTAGCCAAGACCAAGGCCAAACATACTTCAAATCAATATTATCATATACACCACAAGGTATGGATGTTCAATAATATCAAGAGTCATGCTGTCATAATTCAACAATTTCTCGAAATAATGGCTAAGGCAGGAATTATAGAAATTTAGCATGCTCGACACCCGAACCCCTCCATACCCAAGCAAATCAATAAAGAATTACCTAAACATGCTCAATCTCATGAGGGGGAAGCCATAGCCTTCCTGAAAGCCGATCACGCGTGCTCCAACTCACGGTACCAGAGCTTTTCCCCTCCAAACGGTCTCCAAATGCTTCCCCACTAACAGAAGGTTAATTACCTCGTCATTACGAATATGTTGACACCGAAATTATATTTTGCGGAGACGGACCCACAATTGGAATCCCAAAAACGAATCCGTGAAAACGTCCCAAATACCTTACTAAACTAATACCCCAAAATTTAGCACAAAAAGATGCCTAAAACATAGCAAATCAGCCCCAACAATTAAAATCATTAATAAGTCTTGACTTACGACTTGGTAGCCCCTTGATCATCAATTTCTGGAAAAACGAAACCCTTCCAACCCAAACAGATTAAACCACGACGATCCCTGCGAAAAACTCTACAAGTTAGCCTCAAGAATGACTCAAAACGGACCTAAGATGATGAAGATCTAACCTTTCAAACTTCAACAACAATTCATTCAGAAAATCACTCTAGCAGTAGCTAAATTCGATTCCTTACCTCAAACGAAGCCTCCCCTCGCGTTTCTAAGCTCACCTCTAGATTCCCCACGATATTCTCTTGAAATTAGCCTTTTGAATCACCTAATTTGAGCTTAAATTGGAGGAGATATCTATGTTTGAAGATGACGGAAAAAAAATGGACGCAGATTGTCCTTAAATCTGGAAATTTCCAGATTTCAACAACACTGCCACGTGGCGTCGCGTGTCTCTGCCACGTCACCACCGCGTTAGAATTCAACAACTCTTCAAACTTAAATTTCGATGTTCCGGACTCGTTCGGAGTCGTGAAAACACAAACCATATATGAAATCTGATTGGAAATGACATTTCGGACTCAACGGTGAAGTTGAAATTTTCATTGGAGATCGCTTAGATGAAAATTGGGTCCCACACCCAGTATCGTTTTGAGTCAGATTCCACAACAGTCATCTAAAGCCTCGGGAAGTGAACAAAGGATCGTTCTAGACCAAAATCGATATTCCGAAGCTAACCTAGCTGTCAGAATTTTCATCTGAGCACGTCTTCCAAGAAGGTTGACCAAAGTCAACTTTTCAAGTTATAAAATCTCCAAAACAGGGAAACGGGCCTAAAACCCAAACGAACGACCAGGCGACCGAACAGTTAGTGCCAGTAAGTCATAAATGACCTGGGGTCGCTACAGGAACGCTCTAAACGATGGAATGAATGCTTTAATTTAAAAATGATCTGGAGGGTCATTACATAAACAGTAAAGTAAAAGACTTGGATCATACAAGTGACAACATCTAGCGAATCCTCTTGCTCTTGGCAACTATTAATAGCATACAAGCATTTTGTTCCTCCTCCAGTATCGGAAGTAGACCCTCTAGGTGCACCTATGTCTGGTGGAGTGACTGAAGAAGACTGGGCTCTATTTTCCCCATTACAATTACCCTGTGACCATTCTGACCACACTTGAAACAACCACTAGAGCCCTCACGAAATGTACTCGAGTGGTTCCTACCACACTTAGCACAGGCAGGAGGCTTACTACCCCCTTGAACCTTGCTACCCTGAGAATAGGTAGGTTTAGCTTTGAAATTCTGACTATTTTACTCACCTTTGTTCTTAGGTGCAGGTGCACTAGCAGATCGTGGAGTAGGTCCCTTCTGTTTCTATTGGAAGGATGACCGATTAGCATTACTTTTCTGCTGCCCAGACTGATTCCATGTCTTGGCCCTCCTGTTCTTAAACTCCTCTCTATCCCTCAGCTTCTCTTCCTCTACCTGCTACACATAGACCATCAACTTAGAGATATCCATGTCACCTATCAGCATTGCGGCCCTACCATCTTTACTCGATAGACGAACCAACCCAACAACAAACAAGCTCATTCTACTCCTCATGTCCGCAACCATTTCCGGAGCATAACGGTATAATTGGGTGAACTTCAACCCATACTCATGAATGCTTCTCTTCCTCTACCTGCTACACATAGACCATCAACTTAGAGATATCCATGTCACCTATCAGCATTGCGGCCCTACCATCTTTACTCGATAGACGAACCAACCCAACAACAAACAAGCTCATTCTACTCCTCATGTCCGCAACCATTTCCGGAGCATAACGGTATAATTGGGTGAACTTCAACCCATACTCATGAATACTCAAAGAATCTTGCTTAAGTGTGAGGAACTCTCGTACCTTAGCCTCTTTCAGTTCTCGGGGAAAGAAACGCCCCAGGAAAGCCTCTTGAAAGCAAGCCCAACTCGCAGGTCGCGCATCCTCAAATCTACCCTCTTTCCACTGATCAAACCAAGTCCTAGCAACATTATTCAATTGATATGCAGCTAGTTCAACTCGCTCAGCATCGGCAACATGCATAACATCAAATGTGCTCCCTCAGCTCTACCCTTCTTCCACTAGTCAAACCAAGTCCTAGAAATATTCTTCAATTGATATGCAGCTAGTTCAACTCGCTCAATATCGGCAACATGCATGATCTCAAATACTTTCTTCAGTTCGTCAATAAAATTCTTCGGATCCTCAGTAGTGCTCGAACCCGTGAAACTTGGAGGATTCATCCTCAAGAACTCTCAGATCCAAAAAGTATCAGCCATTTCCTGTCTAGCTCGTATTTCTTGCCTAGCTTGGTTGGTCACAACTTGGCTCAACATCCGGATAGCCTAAATGAACCCAGCATTGGTAACTTCTCGTTGAGGTTGCACTTCTGGTGAATTTGGTAACTCTTGTTCCTCTACATTACGACTAGCAGAACGACCTCTAACAACTCTTCATAGATGTATGATTATATGAAAACATGCGCAAGCATGAATTAGAAGAAATTTTTAGAGATCAAACTCTAACGCACAAAATGAGTGAAAGAAGTGAGAAAATTTCCTAAGTGTTGAAGCCTTTTAATTATAGATGTGGCACGCTACACACTGATAACTAGGACTCAATTGACACGGCTTCATAGACTCCCTAGGACTCTTGAACTGTGGGCTCTGAGACCAAGTTTGTCACACCCCAAACCTCCGCCCTGGGAGGGACTGGTACTCGAGAACCATTGTTGGCCCCAAGCGAACCCTTGGCCTGGCTTACTTACTGAGTGGAAGACTCTATGCATATTTATAATGATCAATATCACTATACTCACTTGAATAATAAAATTCTGAGAATGCTTAAAAGTCAAACATTCAACTTGGCCAAAAAATGGCAACTCAAGTCTTAACATATGAAACGATAATGTAAAGACAACTGAACTACTAACCGTCTAAGAAGCCTCTAAAACAAAGAGGAATGTCGGGACAAGACCCCTAATCATCCTAACAATGAAAAATACTGAAATCAAAGTAAAGGAGTCCTCCGGAATGCAAAGAGGCTCACCAACAGACTCTGAACTGCTCACTGGATCAACGATGCTCTCGATGTCGATCCTAGTTACATGTGTCTACATCATAATAAGATGCAGGCCAACTGGCAGCAGTACATTTCATGTACGAGTATGCGAGTTGGAATGTTAAACACAACATAAGCTTGAAAGGAATCTGAAGAACTTACCTGGCTCAACTCAACTCAACATAACTGAACTCATTTCAAAATAAAGTAGTTTAAAACAAGTGCAATTTAAAGAAAAGTTGTTTAAAACATGATGTCAGCTCTGTGTTTATGCAAATATACACTAAAACTCTGAAATGTATGTAAAAATACAAATAACTGTGTATATAAGAAGACAACTACTTATGTGGGAGTTTCTCTAACTGACAACCATCACGTAAGAGCTATTGTGATGATACAACATTTTGCCTCACGCTGCCAGGGCCGTCCTATACCTTGCCAAGGGTAAAGAACCTGAACTACTAAGTGGATCCACTAGTCTATGCTAAAAAGCACTAAAGGAATCATCTAAAAAGTATGACCATTTTCTACCCATGATGGCTACATGGTTTATGGGGGTTGTGAGTTGTCTGAACTCTCCTTCATATCAGTGCTCAATACTACTCCCAAAAATATAATATGGGCTCTTATGTTTAAAAACATACTTCTTTCTGTGATTTGAGATTAGTGTACAAAAACATAGCTTAAAGGCTATCTCGAAAATCAAAGTTTCCCCTCTAGCTTCATTTAGAAAGCGATTACTCTTTTCTGAAAACTAGCCTGAAGGCTCTTTGGAAAACGAGGTTTCCTTTGTTGTTCAAATGTGAAAACATTTAAAACCCTTTGGGAATAAATAGTCCCCATATTCTTTTGAAGAGATGAACTTCAAACTTTACTCTTTAATCTTTACTCAACTTGAACTTTCAGTCTTAAAACAAGGATAAAACATTTGGAAAAGACTTTTGGAAAACTATAATTTTAGGATGAAGTTTCTAGATGCACATTATTATGAGATCACATACAAGATTGACGAAAATATGGATTTCAAAAGGATTGTAAAAAGAACTCAATAATATTTCTGAAGGAATACATTGAAGTGATAATGCGTCAATTCATACACTATTTAACAACACGTCATAAGTGCTAAGTCTAATTCAATTAGAAGGGAAGGAACAATTATCGATAACTATTTCAATTATAATTATTTATATTTACTTGTGCAGCATGTAATAATAGATGAATGTTTTATTGAATGAAGTGTCCATCATCGTGATTGAATTAGGTAGAATATATTTCCTTAAATGATCCTTACCGATAGATTGCAAATTTATTATATTCTCTTCTTTGTCTATGTAACAATTTTTAAATTTGGAGTTAAGAATTTTATTCTTTCAAATTCTTTAAGGTTAGGATCTTCCCAATCATTTATAGTCACTTATTTTTTCACTCTATTACCTTGATATTAAGAATGATCTCATGTAATTGTGTAAGTACGTAATTATATTAATATATATTAAATATCAAAGACTTGGACTTGGAATAGGGGCATGGGCTTGGATCGGACCTTAAAATAAATATTTTTATAAAGCTTAATTATTTTTTCTATAAATAACATTGTTTATACAGACATGAATAGTATATATATTTGTAGTTCGATCCAAAATGCACAAAATAAGGCAAAATTAAAGTGATCAAGAGACAAAATAACACAAGATAGAGATAATGATAGTTTATGTACACTGAAAATAATATTGTAATCATCATTTTTTAGAAATCTTTTCACAATATCTAGGCATGGTTGCAAAACAGTAGTCCTCCATTCTTCGTCAGCAACTTCTTTTCTATATTCTTTGAAAGTAGCAATAATATGATGCACCGACCACGTCTTCTCATTTATTAATCGTTGAATCTTGTCAAGTTGGTTACAAATTAATAGACGAGTATTACGCTTGATACTTGAAATATAAGCTTGATGAATCATCTTCTTCTATATTTTTTTCTTCCCTTAAATATATGGCCATTTCAGGGACACCAATGGACCGTCGGATTCCTTTGGTGTTATCTGCATCTGGAATGAAAATTTGCAGTACCTCATCCACCAGCCCTGCAAGTATGCAACATAAATTTAAGAATATTTTTATTTAGTTGAACATATATTTGAAAACCAAAAGTATTATTAAGAAAACAATATGAGAAATTTTTTAGTTAGAGTCATTATTATATTTTGATTCATATATAAAATACCTAAAAAAACTACCTGCTTTGACCATTTCATTAACCCTTGTGTCAACTCTACGGTTCAAGACTTATTGCTCTACATCAATCCAAATAAATCAACTATCATACTTATATTTGAACATGAACACATCGTCTTTCACAAGTTTCTCAATATACGAATTTGACCCTCTAACAATAATTGGAACACATTGAGTCTTCAAAAAAATTTCTATATAGACAATGGACTTCAGACAAAAATCTTCGGCTGTGAAATTGGAATTTCGCTCAATTTCACCTAATAAATTGTGAAACAAAATAATTGTCAATTAATATTCACATTAAAATAAACGAATCACAAAAAATGTTTATTTTTAATAAATATACCTAGCAAATATTGTCATACACCTTGTTTCTCAACGTGTGTCATCTTTTTGGTAACGATTTCAAGTCCCTTATATACTTACATTTTGTCCTAGTTGATTATTTCTCCACGAAAATTGGTAGCAAAGTCAACAGATAGACGATATTTTCCCGTTCCTGTTGCTCCCATTATGAACACCACTTTCTTGTTGAACTTGTTGTTGTTGTAGTTAATGAAAGTATACATTTTAACTACACATAATATAAAATTATAACAATAATTAGTTTAAAATTGTAAATAATCTCAGGAAAACCACCCATGCATACACTCATACACTAAAAAATCTTATAAATATAAAGTTAATAAGTAGAAACCCTGCTTGAGATGTAATAAACTATGTAAAAGAATATATTGTTCTTGATGGTGATTATGAAAGAGATTGCATTGAACATTTATAGTAAAATGTATTTTTGGACTTATTAATTGGCATACCATATTCAGAAATGCTGATATCTTTTAAGGATAAGATCAATGACTTTTGAAAACTGTAAAGATATGTCAACTGGAATTTTGGTAATGACAAGTAAATAATTTTAGGATAAAATTATCAAATGTACATTGGTTTGGAGATCGCATATAACTGGGCATTTATGGTAATAATGTGATTATGAACATATGAATTGGTATATACCAATTTTTTTAAAAATTAATATCATTTAGGATACGAATAATTCTTGAAAAAAACCTACAGATACGTCAACTTGAATTTGGGTGATTAGGCTTAAATAATTTTAGGATGAAGTTTCTAGATGCACATTGTTATGAGATCACATACAATATTGACGAAAATATAGATTTCAAAAGGATTGTAAAAAGAACTCAATAATACTTTTGAAGGAATACATTCAAGTGATAATGTGTCGATTCATGCACTATTTAACATCATATCATAAGTGCTAAGTCTAATACATTTAGAAGGGAAGGAACAATTATCGATAACTAATTCCAATACAATTATTTATATTTACTTGTGCAGCATGTAATAATAGATAAATATTTTATTGAATGAAGCTTCCATCATCGTGATTGAATTAGGTAGAACATATTTCCTTAAATGATCCTTACCGATAGATTGCAAATTTATTATTCTTTCAAATTCTTTAAGTTTAGAATCTTCCCAAACATTTATAGTCATTTAATTTTTCACTCTATTACCATGTCATTAAGAATGATCTCATGTAATTTTGTAAGTACGTATTTATATTAAAATATTTTAAATATCAAAGACTTGGACTTGGACTTGGGGCTTGGGCTTTGATCAGACCGTAAAATAAATATTTTTATAAAGCTTAAATATTTGCTCTATAAATAACAATGTTTTAACAGGAAAGTATAGTATTTATATATATATTTATATATATATTTGTAGTTCGATATAAACTGTACAAAATAGGTCAAAAATTGAAGTGACCAAGAGACAAAATAACACAAGATAGAGATAATGATAGTTTATGTACACTCAATAATAATATTGTGATCATCATTTTTGAGAAATCTTTTCAGAATATCTAGGCATGGTTGCAAAATAGTATTCCTCGATGCTTCATCAACAACTTATTTTCTATCTTCTTTGAAAACGTCAGTAGCAATAATATGATGCACCGACCACATTTTCACATTTATTAATTATTGAATCTTGTCAAGTTGGTTACAAATTAATATACGAGTATTACGTTTGATACTTGAAATTGAATCTTGAAGAATCATTTTCTTTGATTCATCAATTCCGTCTATATTTGTTTCTTCCCATAAATATCTGGCCATTTCAGGGACACCAATTGTCCGTCGGATTCCTTTGGTATAATCTGCATCTGGAATGAAAATTTGCCGCACCTCATCCCCCAGCCCTGCATGCAACATAAATTTAAGAATAGTTTTATTTAGTTGAACATATATTTGAAACCAAAAGTATTATTAGTAAAACTATATAAGAAAAGTTTTAGTTAGAGTCATTATTATATTTTGATTCATATATAAAATAAATACAAAAACTACCTGCATTGACCATTTAATCAACCCTCGTGTCAACTCTACGGTTGAAGACTGATTGCTCTACATTAATCCAAATAAAGCAACTGTCATACTTATATTTCAACATGAACACATGGTCTTCCAAAAAAATTTCAATATACGAATTTGACCCTCCAACAATAATTGGAACACAATGAATCTTCAAAAAATATTCTATTTAGACAATGTACTTCCCACAGAAATCTTCGGCCGTGATGTCGGAATCTTGCTCAATTACACCGAAAAATTGTGAAACAAAATAACTGTCAATTAATATTCACATTAAAATAAACAAATCACAAAAAAATGTCTATTTCGATTATGTATACTTAGCAAATAGTGTCGTACACCTTGTTTATCAACGTGTGTGATGTTGTTGGTCACGATTTCAAGTCCCTTATATACTTGCATTTTGTCAGAGATGATTATTTCTCCTCGAAAATGGTTGGCAAGGTCAATAGAGAGACGAGATTTCCCTGTTCCTGTTGCTCCCATTATGAACACCACTTTCTTCTTGTTGAACTTGTTGTTGTTGTGGTTGATGAAAGTATTCATTTTAGCTACACATAAAATAAAATAATAGTAATAATTAATTTAAAATAGTAAATAATCTCTTTAAAACCACTCATCCATACACTCATACATTAAAAAATCTTATCAATATAAAGTTAATAAGTAGAAACCTTGCTTGAGAAGTAATAAACTATGTAAAAGAATATATTTTTCTTGATGGTGGCTATGACAGAGATTGCATTGAGAATTTATAGTGTAATGTATTTGTGGACTTATTAATTGGCATACTATATTCAAAAATACTGATATCTTTTAGGAAAAGATCAACGACTTTTGAAAAATGTATAGATATGTCAGTTAGAATTTTGGTATTGACAAGTAAATAATTTTAGGATAAAATTATCAAATGTACAGTGTTTGGATATCGCATATAACTGGGTAATTATAGTAAAAATGTGATTATAAACTTATGAATTGGTTTATTCCAAATATAAAAATAATTCATATCTTATAGTATAAGAATAATTCTTGAAAAAAACCTACACACACGTCAGCTTGAATTTGGGTGATTAGGCTTAAATAATTTTAGGATGAGGTTTCTAGATGCTAATTGTTATGAGATCACCTACAAGATTGACGAAAATATGGATTTCAAAAGGATTGTAAAAAGAACTCAAAAATATTTCTGAAGGAATACATTCAAGTGATAATGCGTCAATTCATACACTATTTAACAATACGTCATAAGTCTAAGTCTAATTCAATTAGAAGAGAAGGAACAATTATCGATAACTATTTCAATTAGAATTATTTATATTTACTTGTGCAGCATGTAACAATAGATAAATGTTTTATTGAATGAAGTTTCCCTCATTGTGATTGAATTAGGTACAATATATTTCCTTGATTGATCCTTACCGATAGATTGCAAATTTATTATTTTCTCTTCTTTGTCTATGTAACAATTTTTAAATTTGGAGTTAAGAATTTTATTCTTTCAAATTCTTTAAGGTTATTGTTTTCCCAAACATTTATAGTCATTTATTTTTTCACTCTATTACCTTGACATTAAGAATGATCTCATGTAATTGTGTAAGTACCAATTTATATTTATTTATATTAAATATCAAAGACTTGAACTTGGACTTGGGGCTTGGGCTTGGGCTTGGATCGGACGTTAAAATAAATATTTTTATAAAGCTAAAATATTTGCTCAAGTAATAACAATGTTGCTGAAGACATGAATAGTGTATATATATTGGTAGTTCAATACAAACTGTACAAAATATGTCAAAAATTAAAGTGACCAAGAGAAAAAATAACACAAGATAGAGATAATGATAGTTTAAGTACACTCTTATTCTGATCATCATTTTTGAGAAATCTTTTCAGAATATCTAGGCATGGTTGCAAAACAGTATTCTTCCATGCTTCATCAAGAACTTCTTTTGTATCTTCTTTGAAAACGTCAGTAGCAATAATATGATGCACCGACCACATTTTCTTATTTATTAATTGTTGAATCTTGTCAAGTTCGTTACAAATTAATATACGAGTATTACGCTTGATACTTGAAATTGAAGCTTGAAGAATCATCTTCTTTGATTCATCATGTCCGTATATATTTTTTTCTTCCTTTAAATATCTTGCCATTTCAGGGACACCAATGGACCATAGGATTCCTTTGGTGTAATATGCATCTGGAATGAAAATTTGGCGCACCTCATCTACCAGCCCTGCATGCAACATAAATTTAAGAATAGTTTTATTTAGTTGAGCATATTTTTGAAAAACAAAAGTATTATTAATAAAACAATATAAGAAAAGTTTTACTTAGAGTCATTATTATTTTTTGATTCATATATAAAATAACAACATAAACTACCTGTGTTGACCATTTCATCAACCCTTGTGTCAACTCTTCGATTCATGACTTGTCACCCCCCGAGCCTACACCCTAGGCGGGACGGCACTCAAGAACCATTTCTAGCCCCAAGCAAACCCTTGGCCTGACTTAGTTACTCAGGAAAAGACTTTAGGCATTAAGAAAAGAACTAAAATGCAAGATAACTCAATTGTCTCAAACTTAACTCATAAAGTTTTAGAAATAAACATTTAACTTAGCCAAAGTGGCAAATCAAATTTGAACATAAGCCAATAACAATGTAAAGACAAATGAACTAACTGACTGTCTATCTATAAAGCCTCGAATAACTTAGATGGATGTTTGGACAAGTCCCACAACATCCTAATGAAATGATAATAAAACTGAGAGCAATAAAAGGGATCATCTGGAAAGCAAGGAGGCTCACCACAAGACTCTAAAATGCTCAACTAGATCAACGATCCACTGGATGCCAATCCTAGTTACCTGTGTGTGCATCATAATAAGATGCAGGCCAAATGGCATCAGTACATAGAATGTACGAGTATGCGAGGGGAATTCTAAAACAAGACATAAGCTTGAAAGGAACTGAAGAAATTACCTGGCTCAACTCAACTGGACTTATTTCAATATAAAGCAGTGTAAATAAATGCAGTATAAAGAAAAGCTTTAAAACATGGTTTTCATCTCTGTGTGTATTTAGAAATACAATAATAACTTTGTATGTATGCAAAGATACAATATGAACTCTGTTTGTATATGAAAATCCAAATATTTTTTATGTATATAAAAGTACAAAATACTGTTGTGAGAGTTTCTCTAACCGACCACCATCACTTAAGAGCTATCGTGATGATAGAACGTTTTGCATCATGTTGCCAGGGCCGTCGTATAAGTTGTCATGAGTATAGAACCTGAAGTACTAAGTGGATCCACTAGTCGATGCTAAAATTCACTAAAGGAATCATCTAAAAAGTATGACCCTTTTCTACCTATGGTGGCTACATGGTTTATGAGTTGTCTGAACTCTCCCCTATATCGGTGTTCAATACTACTCCTAAAATATGATACTAGCTCTTATGTTTTTAAAATTCATACTTCATTCTGTGATTTGAGAAAATTGCTCAAAAACATTGATCAAAGGCTATCTTGGAAATCAAAGTTTCCTCTCTTGCTTTATTGTGAAAGCATTTACTCTTTGATTGAAAACTAGCCCAAAGGCTCTTTACTGAAAAACTAGCTCAAAGGCTCATTACTGAAAACTAGCTCATAGGCTCTTTAGTGAAAAACTAGATCAAAGGCTCTATACTGAAAAAGTAGCTCAAAGGCTCTTTACTGTAAAACTAGCTCAAAGGCTCTTTGGAAATCAAGGTTTCCTTTTCTTGTTTAAATGTGAAAGCATTTTAACTCTTTGGGAATACATAGTCCCCATATACTTTGAAGAAATGAACTTTAACTTCACTCTTTACTCAACTCAAAACTCAAGTCTGAAAACAAGGTTAAATCATTTGTAAAAGAATTTTGGAAGACTCTATGAACTTCTCTTGACTTGGCTCTTAACTTCTCTTGACTTGACTCTGAACTGGTCTTAACTTGACTCTTAACTTCTCTTGACTTGACTCTTAACTGATCCTTGAATTGAATTATGGATTGAAGGATTGTGAATTGTGATAGGAAAGATCTCATGATATTTAGGAGTGATTTTAGATAGTTAAACATGAGAAAAGATCAAGAAATCACTGTCTGGAAGCAAGTCCGCGACGCGGAGATGAATTAAATTATTTGGTCACGAAATAACTTTTGAGGCAAACACGATGTGACACCCCTGCGATGCGGAGAAGATTTTTGACAATCCTAAGGAACTGGTCCGCGACGTGGACGTGGTACCCAATTTTGCCCAACTCTTTTCTTCTTCATTTTCTAGCCCCAATTAGCCTAGATTCGATTATTTTTCTCAATATCTCTTTAGATTCAGGTACCCATAACATATACACAAGAATCTAACTCAAAGAAACTCTAATAATCTATCTTAAACTCTCAAGAAATCCTCATTCTCATCCCAAATTCAAGAACGAAAGCAATTCAAGAATACAACACGAGAACATCAAATTCTCAATCTTTTAAGGACGAAATTACACTGAAGAAAACATGTTTGGCGCGTGGGTGAACAAACCCAACGATGTGTGAAGATTGTTCCAACATCTTTCCAATGATAACTGGAAACACTCCTAATTCATCCTGAGCTAGAAGTTATGGTTGTTTGAAGTTGACGAAAAACTAAACTTTAACACACTTGAAATTTTCCAGAATTTTTTTATACTTTCCAAAAATGACTATTTCCTCTTTTTAATTCCGTTCTAGTTCTTTCTAGTTACGGGGTGTAACAAGAGTGATTGCCGAAGATCAATCCAAATGAAGCAACTATCATACTTATATTTGAATATGAACACATGGTCTTCCACAAGTTTTTCAATATACGAATTTGACCCTCCAACAATAATTGGAACACATTAAGTCTTTAAAAAAAATTTATGTAGACAATGGACTTCAGACAGAAATCTACGGCCGTGAAGTCAAAATCTGGCTCAATTTCACCTTAAAAATTGTGAAACAAACTAACTGTCAATTAATATTCACATTAAAATAATCGTATCACAAAAAATGTCTTTTTCGAATATGTATACCTAGCAAATAGTGTCGTACACCTTGTTTCTCAGTGTGTGTGATCTTGTTGGTCATGATTTCAAGTCCCTTATATACTTGCATTTTTTCTGAGTTAATTATTTCTCTTCGAAAATGTGTAACAAGGTCAACAGAGAGAGGAGATTTTCCCGTTCCTGTTGCTCCCATTATTAACACCACTTTCTTCTTGTTGAACTTGTTTTTGTTGATGATGAAAGTATTCATTTTATCTACACATAAAATAAAATAATAATAATAATAATAATAATTAGTTTTAAATAGTAAATAATCTCATGAAAACCACTCATGCATACACTCATACATTAAACAATCTTATCAATATAAAGTGAATAAGTAGAAATCTGTCATGAGATGTAATAAACTATGTAAAAAAAATTATTTTTCTTGATGGTAGGATAAGATCAATGACTTTTGAAAAATGTGTAGATATGTCAACTGGAATTTCAGTAATGACAAGTAAATAATTTTAGGATAAAGTTATCAAATGTACATTGTTTGGAGATCGCATAACTGGGCATTTATAGCAAAAATGTGATTATGAACTTATGAATTGGTATATACCAAATTTATAAAAAAAATCATATCTTTTATGATAAGAATAATTCTTGAAAAATACGTACATATACGTCAGCTTGAATTTGTATGATTACGCTAAAATAATTTTAGGATGAAGTTTCTAGATGCACCTTGTTATGAGATCACATACAAGATTGACGAAAATATGAATTTCAAAAGGATTATAAAAATACCTCAATAATATTTATGAAGGAATACATTCAAGTGATAATGCGTCAATTCATACACTATTTAACAACACGTCATAAGTGCTAAGTCTAATTCAATTAGAAGGGAAGGAACAATTATCGATAACTTTTTTTATTACAATTATTTATATTTAATTGTGCATCAAGTAATAATAGATAAATGTTTTATTGAATAAAGCTTCAATCATCGTGATTGGAGTAGGAAGAATATATTTCCTTAAATGATCCTTACTGATAGATTGCAAATTTATTATTTTCTCTTCTTTGTCTATGTAGCAATTTTAAATTTGGAGTTAAGAATTTTATTCTTTCAAATTCTTTAAGGTTAGAATCTTCCCAAACATTTATAGTCATATATATTTTCACTATATTACCTTGACATTAAGAATGATCTCATGTAATTGTGTAAGTATGTATTTATATTCATATATATTACATATCAATGACTTGGACTTGGGGCTTGGATCGGACCTTAAAATAAATATTTTTATAAAGCTTAAATATTTGCTCTATAAATAACAATGTTTTTACAGGCAAGAATAGTATACATATTTGTAGTTCTATACAAACCATATAAAATAGGTCAAAAATTAAAGTGACCAAGAGACAAAATATCACAAGATAGAGATAATGATAGTTTATGTACACTCAATAATATTATCGTGATCATGATTTCTGTGAAATCTTTTCACAATATCTAAGCATGATTGCAAAAGAGTATTCCTCCATGCTTCGTCAACAACTTCTTTTCTATATTCTTTGAAAACGTCAGTAGAAATAATATGATGCACTGACCACATTTTTTCATTTATTAATCATTGAATCTTGTCAAGTAGGTTACAAATTAATATACGAGTATTACGCTTGATACTTGAAATTGAAGCTTGAAGAATCATCTTCTTTGATTCATCATCTCCGTCTATATTTTTTTCTTCCCTTAAATATCTTGTCATTTCCGGGACACCAATGGACCGTTGGATTTCTTTGGTGTAATCTGCATCTGGAATGAAAAATTGCCACACCTCATCCACCAGCCCTACATGCAACATAAATTTAAGAATAGTTTTATTTAGTTGAACATATATTTGTAAACCAAAAGTATTATTAAGATAACTATATAAGAAAAGTTTTAGTTAGAGTCATTATTATATTTTGATTCATATATAAAATAACTACAAAAACTACCTGCATTGACCATTTCATCAACACTCTTAACAACTCTACGGTTCAAGACTAATTGCTCTACATCAATCCAAATAAAGCAACTGTCATACTTATATTTAAACATGAACACAGGGTCTTCCACAAGTTTTTGAATATATATGAATTTGACCCTCCAACAATCATTGGAACACATTAAGTCTTCAAAAAAATCTTCGGTCGTGAAGTTGGAATCTGGCTCAATTTCAGCTAAAAAATTGTGAAACAAAATCACTGTCAATTAATATTCACATTAAAATAAACAAATCACAAAAAATGTCTTTTTTGATTATGTATACCTAGCAAATAGTGTCGTACACCTTGTTTCTCAGCGTGTGATCTTGTTGGTAATGATTTCAAGTCCTTTATATACTTGCATTTTGTTCGAGTTGATTATTTCTCCTAGAAAATGGCTGGCAAGGTCAACAGAGAGACGAGATTTTCCCATTCCTGTTGTTTCCATTATGAAAACTACTTTCTTCTTGTTGAACTTGTTGTTGTTGTTGTTGATGAAATTATTCATTTTAGCTACACATAAAATAAAATCATAATAATAATTAGTTTTAAATCGCAAAATAATTTCATGAAAACCACTCATCCATACACTTATACATTAAAAGATCTTATAAATATAAAGTTAATAAGTATAAACCTTGCTTGAGATGTAATAAACTATGTAAAAGAATGTATTTTTCTTGATGGTGGTTATGAAAGAGATAGCATTGAGTATTTAGAGTAAAATGTATTTGTGGACTTATTAATTGGCGTACCATATTCAGAAATACTAATATCTTTTAGGATAAGAACAATGACTTTTGAAAAATGTATAGATATGTCAACTGAAATTTTTGTAATGACAGGTAAATGATTTTAGGATAAAGTTATCAAAAGTACATTATTTGGAGATCACATATAACTGGGCATTTGTAGTAAAAATGTGATTATGAACTTATGAATGGTATATACCAATTTTTTTAAAAATTCATATCTTTAGGATAAGAATAGTTCTTGAAAAAAACCTACAGATACGTCAACTTGAATTTGAGTGATTAGGCTTAAATAATTTTAGGATAAAGTCTCTACAAATAATAATGTTTTACAGACAAGAATAGTATTTATATATGTAGTTGGAGACAAACTGTACAAAATAGGTCAAAAATTAAAGTGACAGAGAGCCAAAATAACACAAGATAGAGATAATGATAGTTTATGTACAGTCAATAATAATATATTGTGATAATCATTTTTGTGAAATATTTTCACAATATCTAGACATGGTTGCAAAACAGTATTCCTCCATTCTTCGTCAACAACTTCTTTTCTATCTTCTTTGAAAACGTCATTAGCAATAATGTGATGCACCGACCACATTTTCTCATTTATTAATAGTTGAATCTTGTCAAGTTGGTTACAAATTAATATACGAGTAATACGCTTGATACTTGAAATTGCAGCTTGAAGAATCATCTTCTTTGATTCATCATCTCCGTCTATGCTTTTTTCTTCCTTTAAGTATCTGGCCATTTTAGGGACATCAATGGACCGTCAGATTCTTTGGTGTAATCTGCATCTGGAATGAAAATCTGCCGCACCTCATCCACTCTCCCTGATGTCACGACCCAACCCACCGGGCCGTGCGGGTACCTACATACTACTACCTAAGTAGGAAAGCCCACTTACACCAACAATAAAACATGCGGAAATTTAATAAAAACGAAGGAAAAATACTGAAGAAAATTCATAAGTAAGAAATTTTAACCCAACTTTAGTTATGACTTACAAAACAATTTAACACCCCTAGGGATCTAGTCTAAACATGTACAAGAGCTACTAAGAATACAACTGGAAAAATAAATAAAGACACAGCTCCCTTCATGCAGAAGGAAAGATAGAAGCTGCAGGAAAAGCCATTCGTCTTCGCCTAAAGAAACGTCACCAATCCTGCATCCAGACTATGTCAAAAGACATAGCAAGAGAAGTATAAGTACAAAACACGTGTACTGGTAGGAGAAGTATAAGTAAAATGTATTTGTGGACATATTAATTGGCATACCATATTCAGAAATACTAATATCTTTTAGGATAAGAACAATGACTTTTGAAAAATGTATAGATATGTCAACTGGAATTTTTGTAATGACAGGTAAATGATTTTAGGATAAAGTTATCAACAGTACATTATTTCGAGATCGCATATAACTGGGCATTTATAGTAAAAATGTGATTTTGAACTTACGAATTGGTATATACCAAATTTTAAAAAAAAAATCATATCTTTTAGGATAAGAATAATTCTTGAAAAAAACCTACAGATACGTCAACTTGAATTTGAGTGATTAGGCTTAAATAATTTGACGATGAAGTCTCTATAAATAATAATATTTTTACAGACAAGAATAGTATTTATATATGTAGTTGGAGACAAACTGTACAAAATAGGTCAAAAATTAAAGTGACAGAGAGCCAAAATAACACAAGATAGAGATAATGATAGTTTATGTACAGTCAATAATAATATTGTGATCATCATTTTTGTGAAATCTTTTCACAATATCTAGGCATGGTTGCAAAACAGTATTCCTCCATTTTTCGTCAACAACTTCTTTTCTATCTTCCTTGAAAACGTCCTTAGAAATAATGTGATGCACCGACCACATTTTCTCATTTATTAATAGTTGAAGCTTGTCAAGTTGGTTACAAATTAATATACAGGTAATACACTTGATACTTGAAATTGCAGCTTGAAGAATCATCTTGTTTGATTCATCATCTCCGTCTATTCTTTTTTCTTCCTTTAAGTATCTGGCCATTTTAGGGACATCAATGGACCGTCAGATTCTTTGGTGTAATCTGCATCTGGAATGAAAATCTGCCGCACCTCATCCACTCTCCCTGATGTCACGACCCAACCCACCGGGCCGTGCGGGTACCTACATACTACTACCTAAGTAGGAAAGCCCACTTACACCAACAATAAAACATGCGGAAATTTAATAAAAACGAAGGAAAAATACTGAAGAAAATTCATAAGTAAGAAATTTTAACCCAACTTTAGTTATGACTTACAAAACAATTTAACACCCCTAGGGATCTAGTCTAAACATGTACAAGAGCTACTAAGAATACAACTGGAAAAATAAATAAAGACACAGCTCCCTTCATGCAGAATGAAAGATAGAAGCTGCAGGAAAAGCCATTCATCTTCGCCTAAAGAAACGTCACCAATCCTGCATCCAGACTATGTCAAAAGACATAGCAAGAGAAGTATCAGTACAAAACACGTGTACTGGTAGGCATCATTGGTCAACCAGACGCCCACCGTATAACATAAGAAACCAACTAGTAAGATCATGAAATAAACCACTCGGTTCTCCACCTTTACTCTCTCTTGGAAATACCTCCAATATACACTAGCACCCTGAGTACTAACCTATTTTTCAATCAATCCGACTTACCAGATTCTTGATCATAAGTTAACCATTCTAACATAAGAAAGTTCCCAAGTACAACCACCGCTAAATCAACTAACCGTACACGTCCTACCTTACTACCTCGTCACATTACCAACCATAGTCACATAATACAATGATTCAAGCTTTCTTAACACTAACTCAATCTCTTTCCCCCAAGGTGAAATCCACCTAAGCATTTTCCATCACATTCACTATCTCTATTCTCGCCATTACTACCCATGAACAATAAACTATAAATCGTCATAACACATGTCCACTAAGTACAACATATACAAACCAATACAACCCTATACTCACAAGCGTATATCAAGCATATACAATATTATCAACAAGCACACGAACAACTCACATTTTATATCACATCATTGGTTCTCTCATGGAACACAAACCCAACACCGTTAGCATGCCGGAACGTGGCAACGATCCAAGTTAGTGTGCCGGAACGTCGCAGCTGATCCCAGGGATATGCCAGAACGTGGCAACCGATCCCATATTTATGCTGGAACTTGGCAATCCGATCCAAGTTAGTTATGCCGGAACGTGACAACCGATCCCAATCACACACCACAATCACAAACGCAAGTATATATTCAAGATCATACATTTATATCATGATTTCATGGAAATCATCATTCTTCTATCTCATTTACAACAAGTGTGATCAACATTGCAACATTCATATACATATACAAGTATCATAATGAAGCAAGAACAAGCATACATTACACAAACATAGAATCAGAACCATCATTTAGGATTTACTCCTCAATCCCTATCATATATATAATAATTGACCATACTCAATGCTAGTTCATCATTAGGGTTTCTTATTAGGGTTTAATCCCAATTCATCATAATTCCTCAATTCCACCACTTCAATTTATCAGATGTAGCATACATTCATAAATCTAGTTCCACTCCTGATTTCATATCCTTATTCTTGACCAAATTCTGTCCATGATAGCAATTCTAGGGTTCCTATCAATTCACCAATTCCTCCTCACAAGGCATACACCTACTTACTTTGAATTCTAGGGATTATTCATCGAGATTACTCGGTGCACGAAGGTCTACACGTAATCCTATCATTGATTAACATATATTATGTAGTAAGCATAGATTTATAGCTACTCAATTGTAAAAACCTAGCCTACATGGGCGCCAGGCAGTTGTACGGAGTTTTTGGCTTCGATTCCGGTTTTACGGGCATCACGACGGTGGATTTGGCCAAGAATCCGCAAGATTTCACCATCCTCACGCTAGAAATCTCCTTCTTCTCCCTTCCCAAGCTTAGAGCAGCTTTTTTGGGTTTCTAGGGTGTTTTACGACTTATTTAGGTATTTTAGGAATATGGAGAAAATAGGATTTCTCGTAAATTACGTTATGCCTCGCTGATCCCGCCCTGGCGCCAGCTTATCCCGATGTGGCACCGCCACCCTAGCGGCACCTGGCCCGCTCTGGCTGGACAGTGGCCTAGATTTTTCCCAGATTTCTGTCTCTCCTAATTAACGACGATTTGGGTCGTTACAATAAATTCCAATTTACCCAGCGTTCCTCCATGTACGACCAGTTCATGGAACATCACATTCCCCATTTCGACTTATTCTTCAATTAAAGGATTGGTCCACTACGAAACCATGACAAATGGCGACCTTTCACTTAATTAAGACCCGAAAGGATACTGTATCGTATAGACTAGAGGAACAAATGAAACGCACACTAAGAACTGAATGTATTAAATTTATCCAGCCTTGCCTGCTAGGGCAGTAGGCCTCCCTCTAAGGCAAGGCCGCTGTGGTGAGAGATCTCCCACTTAGGCAGGAGAACGAAAACAGTTAATGGGGAATGAGGAACGAATTTTCCTCATTTCTACCTTTTTTCCTTACTTAACTCTCCCAAAACCTCTCTATTCACTCGCTCCAAACGTCAAATTTATAATAAGCTTTTCATCCTTACACTTTTTACTTCCGTTGCTATCTACGTACAATTGCATGCTGCTAACTGATCAAATCAAAGATGGTTTTTCGGGTAATTTTTCAAATTTAAACTAGGTTTCTAGATTGATATAATAAATGAAGCATAGGCACTTCCCTTACGTCGCCAACATTCCCATAACGTCCTGGGCGTAAGGATTTTGCAAAAATACGAGTAAATCGGTACAAAAATGGGTGGGGGAAGTTGAAGGGTCCCTAGGTGTAAAACTCCGATTTAGGCCTCTTTACGGAGTTATTTTGCCAAAATGATCACTTATTTGGGTTCTAGGATAGCTAGAATACTTCGATCTGCTGAAAAGGGGGTTTTGGAATGAATGAAGTTTGTCCCAGATGAAGGCCACTCTGGCAGCCTTCATCCCGCTATGGCGGGATAAAGCCAGCAGTGGCCAATCCTTTAGCACCAAAATTTTTCCTTCCTCAAATTATAGTCTTAGACTGACTATCTATGGCAAATATAATTCATATTTCACTTATTACAGGCTTTCTAAATGGCAGGACAAAACGACGAACACTTACCTTTCATTCGGTTTCCCGATGCTGCAAATCGATAAAGGCATCGTGATCATCGTAACATGGTGTTTTGTTGCAAGAAGGTTTCCGTGCTGCACAAGCTAGAGGAGAATAAGCCTGCCTTCTATACCCGTTTGGTAGAGTTCGGGTGGATCCCACTGACTGAGGCTCCCTAGATACACGTTCCACTTAGTTGAGGGAGTTTTATGCAATCCTCCCTACCATCCGCTGGGATGACTCTTACCCTCTCATCTGTGTCCGGGGAGTCGACATCCCTTTGAATGCCACCGCTATTAATGAAGTATTAGAGGTGTCGGAGGTCCCAAACAATGATTACGAGGACAAGCTAAGGGAGATGGATCAAGAGTGGCTGAGAGACACTCTTGTCGGGCCTACGCCCCTGGATCAGGTTCACTGGGCTACTGCCGAAGGTATTACTATCATGGATTGGTCACCCGATGCTAAGAGGTGGCTACACTTGGTGAGTAGGAGCATTCGCCCGTCGGGTAACTGTACCAACGTGAATTATCCCCGGGCATTGGTGGTGGCGTGCGCCATGCAGGGAATTTGGCTAAATGTGGGGGCACATATTATGTTAGAGTGGAAGATATTCTATCGGGGTAACAAGAAGGCTTTCTTTCTTCCCAGTCTTATCATTGCCCTGTGCAAGCTGGCGGGAGTGCCACTATTCGATGCTGACGAGGTACTTCCTATGGATCCCCCCTTTCACCCTCTATTGGTTAGGACAGGTTCTACTTCTCAGAGTAAAAGGAGGAGGACTGGCAGGACTAGTCGTGTTAAGGCAGCTACTAATATAGACGACGAGGCACGGCCTGAGGAGGATCTGGCAGCCGTTAGGGAGAGATTGGGGAGTGCTTATGCTGACTTCACTTCCCTTTCACCAGCATTACCCTAGAGGTCAAGATGCTCCGTCGCCAGCTGCTCCAGGAGAGGAGGATGGGTCTGGTGAGGGATCGCCTAATGGGCCGGATATGGAAGATCATTAAGACCATCTTTACTTGTGTGGCCCCCGGCAAGGAAATTCTCCGACTCGAGCCACAGGAGAACAGGGAGTTCTCTATGCGGAATGAGGCCTTGTCTGGCATGGTACCACCAGAAGACCTTGACTCCGACGTGGATACCATCCAGTCTGAGGGTTCCTGATCTGACTTGATTAGTTCGCCCTCTTTGCCTTGTAATTTAGGACAGACCATGTTTTTATCTTTCCACTCTCTTATGTTTTTGGTAGCACATGGATGCTTGATTTACTATCTGATGCAGCCTTTTATTTAATCTTACGGTTTCTATAATCTACTACTTTTCTTGTTGAACAATGTTAGGCTGGTAGGGGTGAATTCGGATACGATTCAATTTCTGAAATTGTGGTTAGGAAAAATCGGGGAACATGCTGAGGTTCTGCCTCACCTCCTCCCATCCTGGCGGGAAAAATCCCGCTCCGACGGCATCGCCCTGGCGGGAATAATTCCGCCCCAGCGGCCAACATGGAACCACAACCTCTACTAAGATTTTTCTGGGTTTTCTACCTTTTTTAAATTTCACCAAGGCTCCCAGATTTACTTAGCATGTTTAGAATAATTTTCATAACTAGGATAGTGGTGGCCTACCCACCAGTCAATCCCACGATACGCAGGTCAAATCATTTTCGTGAAATCAGCACCACCACTCACACATCCACAGGATACACCCAACATTACAACTCGCATAACTTACACAAATTAGCCAACACATTGCACATAATCAGGTTCAGTCACACATTTATAGTACACAAAATCACATCATCACGTTCAATAAGTTCAACTTTACATTCACAGTTAATTCTATCGACAAGAAGCACACATTCAAAGATTCCAAGACACAATGCACAAACAATTTAAAATTATTAGTTAATTTGTTCCATAGATGACCATTGCTGGTCATACATGTCTTTTAAAACCCCTAGAACTAGATACCAATTGGAACCTTACCAATTCCAATTAACTTATTGGTGTTCCTTTAGTCGTATCAATGACATCTAGTTCACTTCGTTGAGATACCAATTGGAATCAAGAGATATCAATTGGACTCAACTCATACCACAAGCGAAACTTACACGAAAGGAAAGAATAAGTGGAACAACTTCCTATAATGTTTTCTAGCCTCTTGTGGATTAGATGTGGACGTCAACATACCAATCCACAGGAGTCTAGTCCACATTTTGCTCTTGTACTGGTAGACCGGTAACCTAGGCTCTGATACCAATTTGTCACGACCCAGCCCACCAGGCTGTGCGGGAACCTACATTCTACCACCTAAGTAAGAGAACCCTCTTATACTAATAAATAAACATGCAGAAATTTAATAAAAATAAAGGAAATATACTGAGGAAATTTCATAAGTCAGAATTTTTAACCCTACTTTAGTAACGACTTACAAACAATTTAACACCCCAGGGATCAAGTCTAAACAGGTACAAGAGCTACTAAGAGTACAACTGGACATATAAATAAAGACACCACTCCTACCATGTAGAAGGAAAGATAGAAGCCGCTGGAGAATACATTCGTCTACAGTCGAAGAAACGTCACCGATCCTGCATCCAGTCTATGTCAAAAGACATAGCAAGAGTAGTATCACTACAAAACACGCGTACTAGTAGGCATCATCAGTCAACCCGACACCCACCGCATAACATAAGTAACTAACTAGTAAGATCATTAAATAGACAACTCGTTTCTCCGCCTTTACTCTCTCTTGGAAACTCCTCCAATATACACTAGCACCCTGAGTACTAAACCCTTTTTCAATCAATCCCACTTACCAGATTCTTGATCATAGCTTAACCATTCTAAGCACATAAGAAAGTTCCCAAGTACAACAATCGCCAAATCAACTAACCGTACACGTCCTACCTTACATCCTCGTCACATTACCATCCATAGTAACATAATACAATGATTCAAGCTTCCTTAACACTAACTCAATCTCTTTCCCCCAAGGTGAAATCCACCTAACCATTTTCCATCACATTCACTATCTTTACTCTAGCCATTACTACCCACGAACAACCAACTATAAATCGTCATAACACATGTCCACTAAGTACAACATATACAAACCAATAGAACACTATACTCACAAGGGTATATCAAGCATATACAATATTATCAACAAGCACACGAACAACGAACAACACACATTTTATATCACATCATTGGTCCTCTCATGGAACCCAAACACAACACCCTTAGAATGTCAGAACGTGGCAACCGATCCAAGTTAGTGTGCTGGAACGTGGAAGTCGATCCACGGGGTTATGCCAGAACGTTGCAATCGATCCCATATTTATGCCGAAAAATGGGAATCTGATTCAAGTTAGTTATGCCGAAAAGTGGAAACCGATCCCAATCACACACCACAATCATAGATACAACTATATCTTCAAGATCATACATTTAAGTCATGATTTCATGGAAATCATCATTCATCTATCTCATTTAGAACAAGTGTGATCAACATTGCAACATTCATATACATATACAAGTATCATAATGAAGTAAGAACAAGCATAAATTACACAAACATAGAATCACAACCACCACTTAGGAATAACTCCTCCTTCCCTATCACATATATAATAATTAATCATACTCAGCCCTAGATCATCATTACAGTTCCTTGTAAGGGTTTAATCAAAATTCATCATAATTCCTCAATTTCATCACTTCAATTTATCGGATGTAGCATACATTCATAAATCTAGTTCCACTCTTGATTTCATATCCTTATTCTTGACCCAATTCTATCCATGATAGCAATTATAGGGTTCCTAACAATTAACCAATTCCTTCACACAAGGCATACACCCACATAATTTGAATTCTAGGGATTATTCATGGAGATTACTCGGTGCACGAAGGTCTACACACAACCCTACCATTGATTTACATATATAACGTAGTAAGAATAGATTTATAACAACTCAATTGTAAAAACCTAGCCTACGTGGACGCCAAACAGTTGTACGGAGTTTTTGGCGTCATTCATGGTTTTCCGATCTTTGAGACAGTGGATGTGGCCAATAATCCGCAGGATTTCACCTTCCTCATGCTAGAAATCTCCTTCTCGTCCCTTCCCAAACATATAGCATCTTTTCTGGGTTTCTAGGGTGTTTTATGACTTATTTAAGTATTTTAGGAAGATGGAGAAATTAGGATTTCTCAGAAATTACGTTCTGCCTTACTGATCCCTCCCTGGTGCTAGCTTACCCTATTGTGGCGCCGCCGCCCTAGCGGCACCTAGCCCACTCTAGTGGGACAGTGGCCCATATTTTTCTGATATTTTTGTCACTCTTAATTAACGACGGTTCAGGTCGTTACAATAGATACCAATTTACCCATCGTTCATCCCCGAACGACCAGTGCACAAAACATCACACGCCCCATTTCAACTTTTTCTTAAATTAAAGGATTGGTCCACTACGGAACCACGACAAATGGTTACCTTTCCCTTAATTAACACCCAAAGGGATACTATAACCCATCGACTAAAGGAACAAATGAAACCCACATGAAGAACTGAGTGTATTAAATTTATACAGCCTTGCCTGCCAGGGTAGCAGGCCTCCCGCTAAGGCAGGGCCACTGTGGTGAGAGATCTCCCACTGAGGCAGGAGATCAGAAATAGTTAAGGGGGAATGAGGAACGAATTTTCCTCATTTCTCCCTTTCTCCCTTACTTAACTCTCCCAAAACCTCTCTAACCACTCTCTCCAAACGTTGAATTTATAATAAGCTTCCCATCCTTACATTTTTTACTTCTGTAGCTATCTACGTACGATTGCATACTGCTAACTGATCAAATCAAAGATGGTTTTCCGGGTAGTTTTTAGAATTTGAACTAGGTTTCTAGATTGATATAATAAACGAAGCATAGGAACTTCCCTTACGTCCCCAACATTCCCACAACGTCCTAGGAGTAAGGATTTTGCCAAAATACAAGTAAATTGGTACAAAAATGGGTGGGGGAAGTTGAAGGGTCCCTAGGTGTAAAACTCTGATTTAGGCCTCTTTTTGGAGTTATTTTTCTGAAATGATTACTTATTTAGGTTCTAGGATAGTTATAATACTCTGATCTGCTGAAAAGTGAGTTTTGGGATAAAGATAAGCCATTATTGCGTCTGAAGTTTGTCCCAGATGAAGGCCGCTCTGGCAGCCTTCATCCCGTTATGGCGGCCTCCATAATCCCACCAAAACGAGATTATGGTTGTTGTGGCAGAATAAAGCCAGCAGTGGCCAGTCCCTTAGCACAAAAAAATTTCCTTCCTCAAATTTTAGTCTTACACTGACTATATGTTGCAAATATAATTCATATTTCACTTATTGCAGGCTTTCTAAATGGCAGGACAAAACGACGAACACTTACCTTTCAGTCGATTTACCGATGCTGCAAATCGGGAAAGGCATCATGATCACTGTAACACGGGGTTCTGTTGCGAGAGGGGTTTCATGTTGCACAAGCTAGAGGAGAAGGAGCCTTCCTTCTATGATCGTTTGGTAAAGTTCGGGTGGATCCCGCTGACTGAGGCTCTCCCAGATGCACGTTCCACTTGGATAAGGGAGTTTTATGCCATCCTCCGTACCGTCCGCTGGGATGAGTCTTATCGTGTCATCTGTGTCTGGGAAGTCGACAATCCATTGAATGTCACCGCTATTAATGAAGTATTAGAGGTGTCGGAGGTCCCAAACCATGATTACGAGGTCATGCTAATGGAGATGAATCAGTAGTGGCTGAGAGACACTCTTGTCGAGCCTACGCACCGGGATCAGGTTCACTGGGCTACTGCCGAGGGTATTACTAGCATGGATTGGTCACCCGATGCTAAGAGGTGGCTACTCTTGGTGACTAGGAGAATTCGTCGTGGGGTAACCGTACCAACGTGACCTATCCCCGGGCATTGGTGGTAGCATGCACCATACAGGGCACCCTGCTAAATGTGGGGGCACATATTATTTCAGAGTGGAAGATGTTCTATCGGGGTAAGAAGAGAGCTTTGTTTCTTCCCAGTCTTATCACTACTTTGTACAAGCGGGCGGGAGTGCCACAATTTGATGCTGATGAGGTACTTCCTATGCATCCCCCCTTCACCCTCTATTTGTTAGAACATGTTCTATTTCTTGGAGCAAGAGGAGGAGGACTGCTAGGACTAGCCGCGGTAAGGCGGCTGCTGATTCGAACTATGAGGTACGACCTGAGGAGGATCTAGCAGCCGTTCGGGAGAGATTGGGGAGTGCTTATGCTGACTTCACTTCTCATCCACCAGCACTGCCCTAGAGGTCGAGATGCTCCGTCGCCAGCTACGCCAGGAGAGGAGGAAGGGTCTGGAGAGGGATCGCCTAATGGGCCGGATATGGAAGACCATTAAGGCCGTCTTTACTTGGGTGGCCCCAGCAAGGAAATTCCCCAACTCGAGCAGCAGGACAGCAAGGAGTTCTCTATGCTGAATGAGGCTTGGTCTGGCATGGTACCCCCTAGAGAACCTTGACTCCGACGTGGACACCACTCAGTCTGAGGGTTCCTGATCTGACTTCTTAGTTCACCCTTTTTGCCTTGTAATTTAGGACAAACATTGTTTTTATCTTTCGACTCTCTTAAGTTTTTGGTAGCATATAGATGCTTGATTTGCTGTCTGATGCAGCCTTTTACTTAATCTTACAATTTTTATAATCTACTACTTTTGTTGTTGAACACTAATAGGCTGGTAGGGGTGAATTCGGATACCATTCGAGGTTTGAAATTGTGGTTAGAAGGGAACATGCTGAGGTTCTGCCTCGCCTCATCCCATCTGGGTGGGAGAAATCCCGCTCCGGTTGTATCGCTCTGGCGGGAATAATTCCGCCCCAACGGCCAACACGGAACCAGAACCTCTGCTAAGATTTCTCTAGGGTTTTCTACCTTTTCTAAATTTCACCAAGATTTCCAGCATTACTTAGCATGTTTAGAATAATTTTCATAACTAGGATAGTCGTGGCCTACCCTCCAGTAAATCACATGATATACAAGTCAAATCATTCTCTTTAATTCAGCACCACCACTCACACATCCACAGGATACACCCAACAATACAACTCGCATAACTTACACCAATTAGCCAACACATTTCACAAAATCAGGTTCAGTCACACATTTATAGTACACGAAATCACATCATCACGTTCAACAAGTTCAACTTTACATTCACAGTTAATTATATCTACGAGAAGCACGCATTCAAAAATTCCAAGACACAACGCACAAACAATTTCAGATTATTAGTTAATTTGTTCCATAGATGACCATTGCTGGTCATACATTTCTTTTACAGCCCCTAGGGCTAGTTACCAATTGGAACCTTCCCAATTCCAATTAACTTGTTGGTGTCCCTTCAGTCGTATCAATGACGTCTAGTTCACTTCGTTGAGATATCAATTGGACTCAACTCATACCACAAGCGAAACTCGCACGAAAGGAGAGAACAAGTGGAACAACTTCCTAGAATGTTTTCTAGCCTCCTGTGGATTAGATGTGGACATCAAAACACCAATTCGCAGGAGTCTACTCCACATTTTGCTCTTTTACTGGGAGACCGGTAACCTAGACTCTGATACCAATTTGTCATGACCCAACCCACCGGGCCGTGCGAGCACCCACATACTACCACATAAGTAGGAGAACCCTCTTACACTAATAATTAAACATGCAAAAAATTAATAAAAATGAAGGAAATATACTGAAGAAATTTCATAACCCAATTTTAGGAGAACCCACCGGGTCGTGCAGGCACCAACATACTACCACCTAAGTAGGAGAACCCTCTTACACCAATAATTAAACATGCAAAAATTTAATAAAAATGAAGGAAATATACTGAAGAAATTTCATAACCCAACTTTAGTTAAGACTTACAAAACAACTTAACACCCCAGGGATCTAGTCTAAATAGGTACAAGAGCTACTAAGAGTACAACTAGACAAATAAATAAATACACAACTCCCACGAGCTACTAAGAGTACAATTGGACAAATATATAAAGACACAACTCCCACCATGCAGAAGGAAAGATAGAAGCCGTTGGAGAATCCATTCGTCTTCACCTAAAGAAACGTCAGTAATCCTGCATCCAGACTATGTCAGAATACATAGCAAGAGTAGTATCAGTACAAAACACGCGTACTGGTAGGCATCATCGGTCCACCCGACGCCCACAACATAACATAAGAAACCAACTAGTAAGATCATGAAATAGACCACTCACTTCTCCACCTTTACTCTATCATGGAAACACCTCCAATATACACTAGCACCCTGAGTACTAACCCCTTTTTCAATCAATCCCACTTACCGGATTCTTGATCATAGCTTAACCATTCTAAACACATAAGAAAGTTCCCAAGTACAACAACTACAAAATCGACCAACCGTACATGTCCTACCTTACTTCCTCGTAACATTACCATCCATAGTCACATAATACAATTATTCAAGTTTTCTTAACACTAACTCAATCTATTTCCCCCAAGGTGAAATCCACCTTAGCATTTTCCATCACATTCACTATCTCTACTCTAGCCATTACTACCCACGAACAACCAACTATAAATCGTCATAACACATGTCCACTAAGTACAACATATACCACACTATACTCACAAGTGTATATCAAGCATATACAATATTATCAACAAGCACCCGAACAACAAACAACACACATTTTATATCACATCATTGGTCTTCTCATGGAACCCAAACACAACACCGTTAGAATGCCGAAATGTGGCAACCCATCCAAGTTAGTGTGCTGGAACGTGGAAGCCGATCCACGGAGTTATGCCAAAAGGTTGCAACCGATCCCATATTTATGTCGGAACGTAGCAATCTGATCCAAGTTAGTTATGCCGAAACGTGGCAATCTGATCCAAGTTAGTTTTGCCGGATCGTGGCAACTGATCCCAATCACACACCACAATCACAAATACAGGTATATATTCAAGATCATACATTTAAGTCATGATTTCATGGCAACTATCATTCATCTATCTCATTTACAACAAGTGTGATCAACATTGCAACATTCATATACATATACAAGTATCATAATGAAGCAAAAACAAGCATACATCACATAAACATAGAATCACAACCATCACTTAGGAATTACTCCTCAATACCTATCACATATATAATAATTGATCGTACTCAGCCCTAGTTCATCATTAGAGTTTCTTATTAGGGTTTTATCAAAATTCATCATAATTCCTCAATTTCATCACTTCAATTTATCGAATGTAGTATACATTCATAAATCTAGTTCCACTCGTGATTTCATATCTTATTCTTGACCCAATTCTATCCATGATAGCAATTATAGGGTTCCTAACAATTAACCCATTCCTCCTCACAAGGCATACACCCACATACTTTGAATTCTAGGGATTATTCATGGAGATTACTTGGTGCACCAAGGTCTACACACAACCCTACCATTGACTTACATTTAGTACGTAGTAACCACAGATTTATAACAACTCAATTGTAAAAACCTAGCCTACCTGGGTGCCAAGTAGTTGTATAGAGTTTTTGGCTTCGATTTTGGTTTTCCGAGATTTGCGATGACGAATTTGGCCTATAATCTGCAAGATTTGACCTTCCTCACGCTATAAATCTCATTCTCGTTCCTTCCAAAGCATAGATCATCTTTTCTGGGGTTTCTAGGGTATTTTACGACATATTTAAGTATTTTAGAGAGATGGAGAAAATAGGATTTCTCATAAATTACGTTCTGCCTCGCTGATCGTGCCCTGGCGCCGCCGCCCTAGCGGCACCTGGCTAGCTCTGGTAGGACAGTGGGACAGATTTTTCCCGTATATCCGTCTCTCTTAATTAATGACGGTTCGGGTCATTACACCTGCATGCTTGATGAGTCCACAAACTGGACTCATTTAGGGCTATATTTGAATAGAAATTGTATCCTCAAATACTTATTTTATCTCAATATCTGATGAAAACCCTTTAGTTTTTGGTATTTGAGGTTTGAAGGAAAGCATGGACACTATGTCACAAAAAGGAATGAAAGGGCTGAAAAGAATGAAGAAATGACGGCCTGAGGATCGTCGAGTCCACTTGAAGAATTGCCGAAGGGTCTTACTTCACCTTTTGTTCTAGTGTGCTGAGCCCTGAAGGAAAGGATCAAGTAAGCGGAAAAAGGGAGCAGTCGGTGCATCGCTGAGAAGTTCTGCAAAGCAGTACCATGTCGCCCAATAACCTAGAGCACGATGATGCTGAAGGCTGGTGTAAGACGGAGATGAACTACACCAAAGGACAAATGGCCGAGTTGATCGGCGATTTCGAATAACGACGCCGAATGATCCGCTGAAGCACAAATTTGTGAAAGCTATAAATACTAGTTAGAGTTGTAGTTTTAAGAGTCGAACGATTATTATAATTTTCATATAGAGTAGTACTTTTTGAGATATTCTCTCTAAGTTTGAAAGGGTTTTAAAGACTTCAAGATCTAAAGGGTTTCATCTTCAAGATTTGGATTTGGGTCTCTTGGATTCTTCTATTTTGGCATGTATCAAGATTTAAATCTTCATACCCAATTGAATCCAAGCTCAATTTGGTATAAATTTCTATCTCTTATACATGTGTGGCTAAAAACCCCAATTATTCGGGTGTGATTTAGCGAATTTGGGTTATGATAATTGTTGGATTTTGCTTGCTGATAGTCTATTCGTAGTTTAAATGTGATTTCGTTTAGTGGTTGTGGATGAATTTAATGAATTTGCAGTTGCAAATACAAGTTTATTTATGTGTTTTTGGCTTGCCAGAGAGAGAGGTCGTAAAACTAAGACCACTTCATTGATGGCCAGTGCGAGTGGGTCGACATGAGATTTAGCTCGAGAGAGTGAACCCTAGTCCCATATCCACACACTCAACTCGAGAGAGTGAGTGGGTTAAGGCGTAGGCTGGTCTTCATGCAGCAAGTGGGTGTCCGAGAGGAGCGCATTTGAAACGGGATAAGTTGCTCGAGAGAGAGCTTATCCCCCTTAAAGTTTAGGCTAGTCACAGTTATTCTATGAATCTTCTATCAAAAGCATGTACCAAATAATCTAGCTTAACTCGTATTCCCGTCACATCCTAAGGATCCCCTCTCATTACTTAGAAACCCTTGTTCATTTTGCTGTTTATACTCACTAGTGACAAAACCCCATTGTTAATTGACACTCTTGTGTCCCCCTTTTTATTTACAATGTTTTTAATCGTTGATGTCTTTAGCTACGACTAGTTAGAACAAAATTTTATTTTTCTATTAATTCTCAAAACCACTCTCTTGGGAACGATCCCAACCCTTGGTTGGGTTACTAAACTATTGTACGATCATAGACACTTGCATCAGAAGTTGTGTCTTGAATACACAAACATCAAAATGGCGCCGTTGCCGGGGAGTGTTGTTATTTGAGAATTTTTAGATTAACAGAATTTTTGTTCTTCTTAATTGTAGTTTACTCACCTAATTTTTGGTTTTGTTTTATTTGCTTGTGTGAATATTTCAGAAAGCATGAGTGTTAACGGTAGCTAGGTGGGCCACCAAGAGGATATCGATAATCTCAACAATGTCCAATAGCCTAACATTAATGACCCCCATCTCATGGGAAGTGTTGGAGCTATCCGTTTACCCCAGTTGAGGGAAATGTAGTGTTCCACATAACGAGCACCATGTCGCAACTCTTGCAACTAAAGGGAATTTTTAGTGGATTAGCTCATGAGGATCCTTACGAGCATCTTCAAAACTTCGTAGATGTATGCGGACCATTCTCATTCAAAAAAATCTCTCAAGAGTCAGTCTGATTAAGGTTATTCCCTTTCTCGTTAATGGGAGAGACGTGCAAATGGCTAGCCGAGTTGCCGCGAGAATCCATCACTTCTTGGGAAGAATTGGTAACCGCATTTCAAGTGTGATTTTTCCCTCCCTCGAAGATGATGTCACTTAGGGATAGCATCCAGAGCTTTAAGCATCTTGAAGGAGAATCTCTGCACGAGACCTGGCTAGGGTTCAAAAAGTTGGTGCTACAATGCCCAAGCCATGGTTTGCCTGATAACGTGCTACTTCAGTACTTCTACCAGAGTTTGGACTCGGTAAATAAAGGTGTCGCCGACCAACTCTCGTCAGGAGGCTTAATGCAGTAGTCGTATGCGGTAGCAGCCCAGCTTTTAGATGGCATGACAACCATCAATAGAGCATGGTACACTCGTGAGGACCAAGTCTCCCCTCTCACCTTTAAGCTATCCAAGGAGCAGATTGAAAAAGCTAATGAGAGAGACTAGAACATGTCCAAAATCATGACGCAGCAGGATATTTTATCAAAAAATGTCATGGGGGTTGGTACCTCGCATGGTGTCAATGCTGTGGGGGTCGGGTGTGCTAATCTTGAGGAGATGAAGTTTGAAGCCTTGTATAACGAGGAGGTAAATTTTCTAGCCAACCAAGGCTGTGTCTACCGCTCAAATTACCCCAGGCAGGGTGGTAACCAAGGTTGGGCTAGAGACCAAGGCTGGAAGGACCGAGATCATGAATGGAAGGACCGTAATCTGAATTGGAAAGATGGGGAGAAGGATATATATGTGCCTCCCCATGAACGCCAGAAACCCAAGAATTTAGAAGGAGGTATGTCTGAGGATATGCTCTCTCGTATCCTCAACAAAGTTGAAGGGTCAGATAAAATGCTAAATGACATGAAAGAAAATGTTTCTACCCTTAGCCAGACCGTCACTTCCCATTCTTCTTCAATTAAACAGTTGGAGACCCAGATGGATCATATCTCGTGTCACCTCAATTCGAGATAGAAAGGAGGTTTGCCTAGTGACACTATAGCTAACCCCAAGAGTGAGGTTTGAAGTAATTGGCTTCTGTCATGCCACGACATTAACTAAGGTGTTGTTTGGGAGGCAACCAAAAACCATTTATTGCTTTCTTTTTCTTTGATAAAATAATGATGTGTTGATTGTGCAGATGGAACTGTGGAGAGTGAACGAAAAAGTGCAGATTGGCGAACAACAGGCCCAATCAGCAAATCGCCGAACGGTTCGGTGACTCCGACCTAGACCGTTGTAAAGCCCAAAACCAATTCATGTTGTGGTTTGTAAAACTAGGTGGGATCAAGAAGCTATTGGTGAGTCACTAACCATATCGGCGATTGCGAGGAAAACTGCCATTTGGACCCTCATGCTGACTGAAGGTCCTGTAAAACTCGGTGAATCAAGTGCTCACTCTGCGACTCACCGAGAGGGTTGGCGATCGGAACTGATATCGTCGAATGGACGAAAACTGGAAGGTCTTTCAGCCAAAGGTTTCAAAAAAAAAAATCTTCATTTCCTTCCCTCACTTTTTCACCTTCCCAAACTCACACCTGCACTCTAGTTTTATATTACTTGCATTCTCGGAGTATTTTGTCTGATTGATTTGTGCTTGGAGTCGGATTACAGTGCTTCTTAGCATCTCAGTATCCATTTGATCAGCGCATAAGGTTAGTGCCCGGAACCCCATAACTATCTTGTCAATATTATGCTCATTTGCAAATATGGTAATCTTGTCGAAATCTACTGAACCTCCCTGATTGGGCTTAATTATTTATGTGTCAATTTTTCTTCGATAGCCCCACCTTTATTGCCTAAACTGTGAAATCTTGTTCTCCAATGCATCGAATGGAGTTAATGTGGGATGATTGGTATTCGTATGTTGTGGGTCCTGGTCAAATTTGTGCTTTTTGTGCTTAAATTGCGTTTTTGGGGGTTGCGGGGTTGATTTTGAGAAGTTGGGTCAAAAGTAGGCACGTTGGGTCATTCGGCAAGCTGTGACGAGCTCGCCGAACTATTCTGCGGTTCACCTAATTACCTTATCTCACCCTTATTATCATGTTTTATTTCTTGTGGTGTCTGTATATTTTGGCGAGAAGTTTGAGGTCGCCAAGAGCACTCGGTGACTCACCCAAAGTCTTCTTATTCGCCCTTTGTGTGCACCCCTAACTCATTTTGCACCGTGACCTTCGGCGGACTGTCTGTGGCTCGCCGAATGTATTCGGCGGCACGCTGAATGGACTATCTAGTCTTTCTACATTTGAATATCTTTGTTTTGGTTGTCAAATATATTCTAACATTATCTCAAGACTTTGCAGACATGGCCACACCAAAAGTTACACGAAGAAACATGCCACTCAGACACATAAGAGCACAAAGGTTCAGAAGACCTACAAGGAGCGAGAACAATACAACCAGTTCTAGGAAGAGGGTGCCCATCGACCCTAATGTCCCTTAGTGGGCTCGAGGGTTCAGCAATGCGATACACACCTTTGTGGCAGGTCACGAGTTGGACAATATGATCGAGGCTAATATCGTTGTAGAAGCTGAAGCTGAGCGAAAAGAATAAGAGAACCAGAAGCAGAATGAAAACACTCCGGGAACTAATGCCCAGACAAATGGAGCGACTACTTAGCCAGGATCTCTTCTTTACCTCCCTCTCTGGCTTTCTTTAATTGTCATTTTGGATATTTTGTCATGTGCATATGAGGAGAAATGCTTTTTAATTATGGTGGGGTGAGGCCCACCTTTATGTGCTACCCTTCTTCATGTTTTGTTGATGTATTTTGGGCTGTTCTGTTTAAAATTGTGTTAATACTGTTTTTTTGTGGAAGTTTGAGCTTGTGGCTCCTTTTATTTTAAATTGCAAAATGATTTTGATTCGTCCAAAAAAATTTGCCACCTCTTGTGTGTTTAATCTGGTTGTTCTTTTGCAAAATTTAAGTCTCGGTCCCGATTAATACCGATGACTTGAATAGTGCTTACAATAGAACGAACATGAATGTGCAGTTATGATGAGGCCAAATGAAGTTGCATAGACAATATGTGAACACTTTACATCTCGTTGTGATTAGCCATTTATGAAATTGATTCTCTTGTGAGAACCGTTGCACACTATCAAAAGGGTGGAGTCTTGTTAGACTTAAGTGTCGATGCCTTGTGTAATAAGCCTACCTGGAACCATGCATGACAACACCTAGAATTTACCTTGTTGATCCAGTTGACTAAGTAAGACTTTCTCTTGATATGATCTTAGGCAACTTCGAAGAGTGTGAACCAATTTGACATAAACCTCTTTTGTGACTCACCTTGTGAGCTGTGATTCTCTCTTGAACACCCTTTGAGCCTTACCCTTCTTTTGAAGAAATTTGATGAAAACTAGACCATTCTTAATTCATTACCTATAATCCTCTTGAATTGTGGTTAATTGAATAGCCAACTTAGGCCAAAAGCCTAAGTTGGGGGTGTGGTGAAAAAGAAAAGGGAAAGTCAAGAAGTGCAAGGAAAGTCTCCTTTAACCCATGATGTTGAGAAAAATGGAACCCCTCCATATTAAAAAAGAGAGAAAAGAGAAAGAAAAATAATGAAAAAGAAAATTGTGGAACAAAGTACCAAAGAAATAGGGTTCCGAACAATCCATGGGAAGTGAATAATAGGATGACCTATAATGCACTAATGAAAATGATGAAGGAAAAAAAAAGTAAGTGTTGAGAGCACCACATTTCATGAGGATAACATCACAGAGCCTAAATGACCATACATTTACACTCAGCCCCGTTACAAGCCTTGTTAAGACCTTTGTGATGTTGAGAAAGTCGAAACAAATGCTGATTGGAAATACGGGTAAACCTACGGGTGAAAACATGCATTGTGTTCATCTTTGTGAGTGTGAGCGTTGTATCTGATTCCTGAACTTTAAATTGATTTTACTTTTGCGTGTGAAAATGGGATCATCATTTGTGTGAGGGCATTTGAAGGCTTTTGTTGAACCTGAATTTCCATTTGAAGAAAGTATTGCGAGCTTGAGAATCTTTGGTAATAGTGTGTCACAACTTGAATCTTTGAGTATACAATTGATCTTTGCATAAGTAAATTGAGTCTTGTTGTGTGCATTCATGATTGAGTCTTGTGTAGAACTGTTCGAGAAACCCTTTTTGAACGGCAGAAATTGACTTCGCTTGAGGACAAGCAAAAGTTTAAGTTGGGGGTGTTGATAAGTCCACAAATTCGACTTAAAGTCAACAAAAGTCCCATGCCGATGTTAGAAGAAGAGATCCTCAGTTTGATGTGAATGATTGGGTTTTGATGAGTCCACAAATTGGACTCATTTAGGGCTATATTTTAATAGAAATTGTGTCCTCAAATGCTTATTTTATCTCAATATCTGATGAAAACCCTTAAGTTTCAGGTATTTGATGTTTGAAGGAAGCATGGACACAACATCGCAAAAAGGAATGAAAAGGCTGAAAAGAACGAAGAAATAAAGGCCTGAGGATCGCCGAGTCCACTTGGCGAGTCGCTGAAGGGTCTTACTTCTCCTTTTGTTCCAGTGTGTTGAGACCTAAAGGAAAGGAATAAGTCGGCGGAAAATGGGAGCAGTTGACGCATCGCCGAGAAGTTCTGCGAAGCAGTACCATTTCGCCCAATGACCCAGAGCACGGCGATGCTGAAGGCTGGTGCAAGACAGCAATAAACTACACCAAAGGGCAAATCGCCAAGTTGATCGGCGATTCCGTCTAACGACGCCGAATGATCCATTGTAACACAAATCTGTGAAAGCTATAAATACTAGTTAGAGTTATAGTTTTAAGAGTCGAATAATTATTATAATTTTTATATAGAATAGTACTTTTTGAGATATTTTCTCTAAGTTTGAAAGTGTTTTTAAGACTTGAAGTTCCAAAGGGTTTCATCTTCAAGATTTGGATTTGGGACTCTTTGATTCTTCAATTTTGGCTTGTATCAAGACTTAAATCTTCATACCCAGTTGAATGCAAGCTCAATTTGGTATAAATTTCTATCTCTTAAACATGTGTGCCTAAAAACCCCAATTCTTGAGGTGTGATTTAGCAAATATGGGTTAAGATAATTGTTGGGTCTTGCTTGCTGATAGTCTATTCGTAGTTTAAATGTGATTTCTTTTAGTGGTTTTGGATGAATTTAATGAATTTATATTTGCAAATACAAGTTTATTTATGTGTTTTCAACTTGCGAGAGAGAGGACGTAAAACTAAGACCACTAGATTGATGACCACTGTGAGTGGGTCGACATGAGGTTCAACTAGAGAGAGTGAACCCTTGTCCCATGTGGTAAGTGGGTGTCCGAGAGGAACGTATTTGAAATGGGGTAAGTTGCTCGAGAGAGAGCTTATCCCCCTTAAAGTCTAGCCTAGTCACAGTTATTCTATGAAGCTTCTATCGAAAGCATGTACCCAATAATCTAGCTTAACTCGTATTCCCGTGACATCCCAAGGATCCCCTCTCATTACTTAGAAACCCTTGTTTATTTTGTTGTTTTTACTCACTAGTGACAAAACCCCATTGGTAATTGACACTCTTGTATCCCCCTTTTTATTCACAATGGTTTTAATTGTTGATTTGTTTACCTTTCGACTAGTTAGAACTAAATTTTATTCATCTATTAATTGTCAAAACCACTCTCTTGGGAATGATCCCAACCATTGGTTGGGTTACTAAACTATTGTACGATGGTAGACACTTGGATAGGAAGTTGTGTCTTGATTACACAAACATCAATGCAACATAAATTTAGAATAGTTTTATTTAGTTGAACATATATTTGAAAACCGAAAGTATTATTAAGAAAATTATATAAGAAAAGTTTTAGTTAGAGTCATTATTATATTTTCATTCAGATATAAAATATCTACAAAAACTACCAGCATTGACCATTACATCAACCCTCGTGTCAACTCTACGATTCAAGACTGATTGCTCTACATCAATCCAAATAAAGCAACTATCATACTTATATTAGAACATGAACACGGGATCTCCCACAAGTTTTTCAATATACGAATTTGACCCCCAACAATAATTGGAACACATTGAGTCTTGAAAAAAATTTCTATGTAGACAATGGACTTCAGACAGAAATCTTTGGCCGTGAAGTCGGAATCTTGTTTAATTTAACCTTAAAAATTGTGAAACAAAATAAGTGTCAATTAATACATTAAAATAAACGAATCACAAAAAAATATCTTTTTCGAATATGTATTCCGAGCAAATAGTCGCGTACACCTTGTTTTTCAGCGTGTATGATCTTGTTGGTCACGATTTCAAGTCCCTTATATACTTGCATTTTGTCCGAGTTGATTATTTCTCCTTGAAAATGGGTGGCAAGGTCAAGAGAGACACAAGATTTTCTCGTTCATGTTGCTCCCATTATGAACATCACTTTCTTGTTGTTGAACTTGTTGTTGTTGTTGATGAAAGTATTCATTTGAGCTACACATAAAATAAAATCATAATAATAATTTGTTTAAAATAGTAAATAATCTCATGAAAACCACTCATGCATACAATCATACATTAAAATATCTTAAAAATATAAAGTTAAGAATTAGAAGCCTTGCTTGAGATGTAATAAACTAAGTAAAAGAATATGTTTTCCCTTATCGTGGTTATGAAAGATATTGCATTGAGCATTTATAGTAAAGTGTATTTGTGGACTTATTAGATGGCATACCATATTCAGAAATACTGATATCATTTAGGATAAGATCAATGACTTATGAAAAATGTATAGATTTGTCAACTGGAATTTTTGTAATGACAAGTAAATAATTTTAGGATAAAGTTATCAAATGTACATTGTTTGGAGATCGCATATAACTGGGTGTTTATATTAAAAATGTGATTATGAACTGATGAATTGGTATATACCAAATAAAAAAAAAGTTCACATCTTTTAGGATAAGAAAAATTCTTGAGAAAAACCTACAAATACGTCAGCTTGAATTTGGGTGATTAGGCTTAAATAATTTTGGGATGAAGTTTCTAGATGCACATTGTTATGAGATCACCTACAAGATTGACAAAAATATGGATTTCAAAAGCATTGCAAAAAGAACTCAATAATATTTCTCAAGGAATACATTCATGTGATAATGCTTCCATTCATACACTATTTAACAACACCTCATAAGTGCTAACTCTAATTTAATTAGAAGGGAAGGAACAATTATCGATAACTATTTCAATTACAATTATTTATATTTACTTTTGCAGCATGTAATAATAGATAAGTATTTTATTGAATGAAGCTTCCATCATCGTGATTGAATTAGGTAGAATATATTTCCTTAAATGATCCTTACGGATAGATTGAAAATTTATTATTTTCTCTTCTTTGTCTATGTAACAATTTTAAATTTGGAGTTAAGAATTATATTCTTTCAAATTCTTTAAGGTTAGAATCTCCCCAAACATTTATAGTCATTTATTTTTTCAGTCTATTAACTTGACATTAAGAATGATCTCACGTCATTGTGTAAGTACATATTTATATTAATATATATTAAATATCAAAGACTTGGAGTTGGACAAGGGGCTTGGGCTTGGATCGGACCTTAAAATAATTTTTTTATAAAGCTTAAATATTTGCTCTATAAATAACAATGTTTTTTACAGACAAGAATAGTATATATATATATATATATATATATATATAGTTCAATTCAAACAGTACAAAATAGGTCAAAAATTAAAGTGACCAAGAGACAAAATAACACAGGATAGAGATAAGGATAGTTTATGTACACTCAATAATAATATTGTGATCATCATTTTTGAGAAATATTTTCAGAATATCTAGGAATGGTTGCATAACAGTATTCCTCCATGATTCGTCAACAACTTCTTTTCTATCTTCTTTGAAAACGTCAGTAGCAATAGTATGATGCACCGACTACACTTTCTCATTTATTAATTGTTGAATCTTCTCAAGTTGGTTACAAATTAATATATGCGTATTACGCTTGATATTTGAAATTGAAGCTGGAAGAATCATCTTCTTTGATTCATCATCCCTGTCTATAATTCTTTCTTCCCTTAAATAACTAGCAATTTCAGGGACACCAATGGACCATCAGATTCCTTTGGTGTAATCTGCATCTGGAATGAAAATTTGTTGCAGCTCATCCACCAGCCCTGCAAGCAACATAAATTTAAGAATAGTTTTATTTAGTTGAACGTATATTTGAAAACCAAAAGTATTAGTAAGAAAACTATATAAGAAATTTTTTAGTTAGAGTCATTATATAAGAAAAGGTTTTGGAGGGTAATTTTGTATTTTCCTTACCTAATTATTCTAATTCATTTTTAGGAGTTTGATTGGTTTAAAGTCAGATTTTAGTAAGTTAGACAAGTGAATTTTATGGTAGGGCTTGGAGAAGAGGAGAAAGGTGAAGAACATTCAAGATTCGTCGATTTCGTCAAGTTTAGCCTCTGGATTTCTTTAGGGGTGATCCCTACAAGGTATGTGAGATCACATAGCGTTGAGTGATATTTTGGTTTGACACTGCTTCACACCCCCAAAAAAAAGAAGGGAGCTACGTCTAAGTTAAACTTGGAAATGGAAGTCTTCTTTCCTTTCTCGACGGTGAAGTAAGACCAAGCTCATGAGCTTATTATCCTAGCAAAATATGTTTGATTTGAAAGTAAATCCTTTGAGTTTTTGATGAAATTTGTTTGAATTCTTGTGTGTTGTTTTGTTGAAGTTTCTTGGGGTTTGATTCATGTTTCAGGCTGTAATTTCGGTTTGAATCTGTAACACCCCGACTTTTCAAAAGGTCTAAATTAACTCATATCTTCGTGTAAAGACAAAGAGGGTGATTAATAAATTAAAAATGATTTGGTATGTCATATTTTAAGTGTTCAAGGGTTGTATCTCAAGTTTTGAAGTTAAGTACGTGGCTAAATAAAAGTTGGCGAGAGTTATCGTAAGTTCCTTTTTAAAGATTTCTCTAAATTTTGGGTCAAATGTCTTGGATGTTTTCTCCGAATATATATAGAGTTAGAAGGCCTATCACCCTTTAAATCGATTGCCTACGAGTGTAGTTTGCAATGCACAAAACCCCGTATCAAACCGACATCATAGTAAAAAGTTATGATGGTTTTACTAGGGACTGCCGGGGCATAATCTGGGTCAGGTCAAAAGTATGGTATGTCGGCTTATTTAACATTTGAAGCCATGAAAACATTTCATTTCAGTTCCAAACCAGAGAGAAAGCTTAAGAGAGGGTTCCTATGGAGTTCTAGCATGATGAAGGTTAGTTTTTGATGATTTCTACCATTAAACATTACCCCCATGCCTATAAATGTAATCCCTACACGTGGCAATCATTTTTCCCTTCTATTAGCTGAGTTTGGGGCTGTTTTTGAAGATATAAATTTGTAGTTATTGGTGTTTCTTCAAGTTTTACACTTGGTTAACTAAGGTAATCATCTCGGGACCCTTTTATGGTTGTTTTTATGAATTTCTATGGACGTTTCAACAAGTTGGGGCAATTTGACAAATCTGTTGATTTAAGATTAATTATGAACTATTTATAGGTGCATACCAGCTATGAATATATAGTGTTTGCGAAGCTTAGGTCATAAGGAACAACTTTCGTGAAGGAACTACGGTCTTTCGAGCGTTCATTCGAAAGGTTTGTTAAGGCTATTCCCTACTTAGGCATGTTTTCTTCAAGCTTAGGAGCAATGTAATTGGGTTGTTATCCTTGTTACACTTGTAGCCATTATTGTTGATTGTTGGCTGCTCGAGCTGAAATAATCCTCCTTTGTCGGGATTCTTATTCAGTTAGTATCGTCCCTATGTTGGACACGACTTAGAGGCTATTTGTAAAGGTTGCTTATAGCTAAATTGCTCGCTTTTAGCGATTGGATTGTTATTGTTGTCCTTGGGGCTATTGTGGTTAGCTGCAGGAATGTGATCTATACCTAAAAGGGCTATGTTCTTCCTACAGGGCTATATGGATGCCTAAAAGGGCTATGAGTTGCCTACAAGGCTATATTGACGCCTAAGAAGGCTATGTGCTTCCTACAGGGCCATGTTGTTGCCTAAGAGGGCAATGAGTTGTCTATAAGCTATGTTGATGCCTAATAGAGCTATGTGCTGCCTACAGGGCTATATTAATGCCTAAGAGGGATATGTGACTACCTACGGGGTTAGGGGACTATCGATAGGGTTATATAGGCTGATTGGCACCTTCCGAGCTTATGGGGGCCTGAGTATGTGGTCTTGTGTGCTATTTGTACCTGCCGAGCTTATAGGGGCTTGGTTAGGTTGTTGTTTTATTATTTTTGATAAGTTTAGATTTAAGAGCAACTCAGTACACTTATCTTATACTTGATTTGTTTATCAGATTATTCTAGTATATCAGGATACCTCCTCATAGTCTATTTATTGCCTTTCATACTCTGTACATTATTTTGTACTGACGCCCCATTGCCTTGGGGGCGCTGCATTCATGCATACAGGTCCTGACAGACGACCGAGTAGGCCTCATCAGCAGTAGGATTGACTTTTATCCTGTTGGCTTGCCCCTTTCCTCCGTAGCTGCCAAAGTTGGGAGGTTTGTTACCTTTTGTTGTATATATCTTTATGGGTAGGCTGGGCCCCTCTCCTGCTAATATTTACTACTCTTAGAGGCTTGCAGACTACTGTGTGGGGTGTATAGCTACGCTATGGCCATACTGGCGTATGTTGTTGGTTTGCTGAAGCTTGTGACCTGTTTGAAGTACTGTATTGATATATACCTGCTTTTAGTTTTGGCATAGATATTATGGTGGCCTCGACGGCCCAATTAGGACTTTTGTGATAGTTGGCTATTTATTTATATGATCTCCTGGGAGTAGCTGTTTCTTTGATAGATCAGTTGACAGGGGCCTTGGCTTGGGCCGAGGGTTTAGTTTTTAAGCCGAGATATACTTGTTTGTTTTCGTGTATTGCGTGTGGCTGCCATACGCTAGTAGCAAATGGTTCAGCAGGTCGGCTCAGGCTTGAGTTTTGGCAGTAGGAGCCAGTTGCGCCCCTCGAGTTTGGGGCGCGACAGAATCTATCATATATTGAGGGTATAAATGATCCTAAGTGTTTGGTAAAAGAACCATCTCAGTTGTTTAGAGGCTTTATAGACAGACAATCAGTTAGTTAAATTCATTTTTCACTACTTTATTAGTGGCTTATGTTTTTGAGACTTGAGGTTGCCATATTTGGCTAAGTTTGAATGGGTATTTAAAGACATTCTAAGTTGTTTCACAAGTTGCTTATTAGACTATTTCTTGAGTAAAGTCTTCCTCTGAGTAAGGAAGTCAGGCCAAGGTTTCGCTTGGGGCTAGCAATGGTTCTCAAGTGCCTGTCTCGCCCAGGGTGTAGGCTCAGGCCGTGACAAGTTGAAAAAGTTCTTAATACAGTGCCTGAAAGATATGAAGCTGTGATTTGCAAAAGCAAATTTCAAAAAGATGAAACAGTTGCCCATGTTACTGAAGAAGAAGAAGAAGACCACTTATTTGTGGCAACTTGATTTTCAACCAAAAAACCTGATTTTTGGATGATTGATAGTGGTTGTACAAACCACATGACATGTGAAAGAAATCTTTTTAAAGAGTTCATTCCTATGAAAAATTAGAAAGTCAGAATTGGGAATGGTGATTGTATTCCTACAAAAGGAAAAGAGTCTGTTTCAATTAAAACAAATTCAGGTACAAAAATAATTTAAGATGTTCTTTATGTGCCTGATATTGATAAAAGTTTGTTTAGGGTTGGTCAGTTAATAGAAAAAGGATTTAAATTAATATTTGGAGACAAATATTGTCGAATCTTTGATTCTACTAAGCAAGAGATTTTACAAGTTGAAATGAGAGGTAAGAGCTTCTCATTAATCCAATAGAAGATGCACATAAGTCTTGCAAGACAAAAGATTAATTGACAGATTTGTTCACAAGGACAATTTCAGATGAGACTACAATCTACAATTCCTGATCCAAGGAGGAGTGTTGAGAATATGTCTCAGGTTATTGTAGAAATAAATCAGTTAGCTACATTTAGGATTTTTAAATTATTTTACTAGAGTCCTATGTGACTTGAATTTAGGAGTTAGTTCTTTTAATTGATACTTAAATTTTACTGATAAGTTAGTAGTATATTTTTCTATTTTTAGTTAGGAATTATATCTATAAATGTATGTCTTTAAATTATTAATAAAATAATTCCCTATGACAATTCTTCAGTATTTTTTCTCTGAAAATCTTTCTCTGTTATTTTCATAATTTCCTTATTAAAAACCCACCAGAATTTGGGTTTTAGGCTTAACTAATTTTAAGATGAAGTTTGTAGATGCACATTGTTATGAGATCACATACAAGATTGACGAAAATATGGATTTCAAAAGGATTGTAAAAAGAACTCAATAATATTTCTGAAGGAATACATTCAAGAGATAATGCGTCAATTCAAACACTATTTCACAAGATGTCATAAGTGCTAAGTCTAATTCAATTAGAAGGGAAGGAACAATTATCGATAACTATTTCAATTACAATTATTTATATTTACTTGTGCAACATGTAATAATAGATAAATGTTTTATTGAATGAAGCTTCCATCATCGTGATTGAATTAGGTAGAATATATTTCCTTAAATGATCATTACCGATAGATTGCAAATTTATTATTTTCTCTTCTTTGTCTATGTAACAATTTTAAATTTGGAGTTAAGAATTTTATTCTTTCAAATTCTTTAAGGTTAGAATTTTTCCAAACATTTATAGTCATTTATTTTTTCACTCTATTAACTTGACATTAAGAATGATCTTACATAATTGTGTAAGTACATATTTATATTAATATACATTAAATATCAAAGAGTTGGACTTGGACTTGGGGCTTGGGCTTGGATCAGATCTTGAAAGAAATATTTTTATAAAGCGTAAATATTTACTCTATAAATAACAATGTTTTTACAGACAAGTATAGTATATATATCTATAGTTCGATACAAATTATAAAAAATAGGTCAAAAATTAAAGTGACCAAGAGACAAAATAACACAAGATAGAGATAATGATTGTTTGTGTACACTTAATACTAATATTGTAATCATCATTTTTGAGCAATCTTTTCACAATATCTACGCATGGTTGCAAAACAATATTCCTCCATGCTTCGTCAACAACTTCTTTTCTATCTTCTTTGAAAACGTCAGTAGCAATAATATGATGCACCGACCACATTTTCTCATTTATTTATAATTGAATCTTCTCAAGTTTGTTACAAATTAATATACGAGACCTACACTTGATACATGAAATTGAAGCTTGAAGAATCATCTTGTTTGATTCATTATCTCCGTCTATATTTTTTTCTTCCCTTAAATAGCTGGCCATTTCAAGGACACTAATGGACCATCGGATTCCTTTTGGTGTAATCTGCATCTAGAATGAAAATTAGCCGCACCTCATCCACCACCCCTGCATGCAACATAAATTTAAGAAAAGTTTTATTTAGTTGAACATATTTGGAATCCAAAAGTATTATTAAGAAAATTATATAAGAAAAGTTTTAGTTAGAATCATTATCATATTATGATTCATATGTAAAATAATTACAAAAACTACCTGCATTGACCATTTCATCAACCCTCGTGTCAACTCTACGGTTCAAGACTGATTGCTCTAAGTCAATTTAAATAAAGCAACTGTCATACTTTTATTTGAACATGAACACATGATCTTCCACAAGTTTTTCAACATACGAATTTAACCCTCCAACAATAATTGGAACACATTGAGTCTTCAAAAACTTTTCTATGTAGACAATGTACTTCAGACAGAAATCTTCGGCCGTGAAGTCGGAATCTGGCTCAATTTCACCTAAAAAATTGTGAAACAAAATAACTGTTAATTAGTATTCACAGTAAAATAAACGACTCATAAAAAAAATATCTTTTTCGAATATTTATACCTAGCAAATAGTGTTGTACACCTTGTTTCTCAGCGTGTGTGATCTTTTTGGTCACGATTTCAAGTACCTTATATAGTTGAATTTTGTTCGAGTTGATTATTTGTAATGACCCTCCAGGTCATTTTTAAATTAAAGAATTCTTTCCCTCGTATAGAGCATTCCTGTAGCGACCCCAAGTCATTTATGACTTGCTGGCACTGACTGTTCGGTCGCCTGGTCGTTCGTTTGGGTTTTAGGCCCGTTTCCCTGTTTTGGAGATTTTTATAACTTGAAAAGTTGAATTTGGTCAACCTTCTTGGAAGACGTGCTCAGATGAAAATTTTGACAGCTAGGTTAGCTTCGAAAGATCGATTTTGGTCTAGAACGACCCTTTGTTCACTTCCTGAGGCTTTAGATGGCAGTTGTGGAATCTGGCTCAAACGATACTGGGTGCGGGACCCACTTTTCATCGAAGCGATATCCAAATGGAAATTCCGCCTTCACCGTTAAGTCCGAAATATCGTTTCCATATAAGGTTTGTATTTTTCCGACTCCGAACGAGTCCGAAACATCGAAATTTAAGTTTGAAGGTTGTAGAATTTTGACGCGGCGGTGACGTGGCAGAACCACGCGACGCCACGTGGCAGAGGAGTGGAAATCTGGAAATTTCCAGAATTTAGGACGAACTTCGTCCATTTTTTTCCTTCAACTTCAACATCAGATTGCTCCTTCATTTTGAGTCCAAATTAGGTGCTTCAAAAGGCTAACTTCAAGAGAATTTCGTGGGGAATCTAGCAGTGATCTTAGAAACGCGAGGGGAGGCTTCGTTTGAGGTAAGGAATTGATTTTAGCCACTGCCAGGGTGATTTCCGGATTGAATTGTTGTTGAATTTTGAAATGTGAGATCTTGATCATCGTAAGTCCGTTTTAAGTCATTCTTGGGGCTAACTTGTAAAGTTTTTCGCAAGGATCGTCGTGGTATAATCTGTTTGGGTTGAAAGGGTCTCATTTTTCCGGAAATTGGTGATCAAGGGGCTTCCCATTTTAATTGTCGTGGCTGATTTGCGGTGTTTTAGGCATCTGTTTGTGCTAAATTTTGGGGTATTAGTTTAGTAAGGTATTTGGAACATTTTCACGGATTCGTTTTCGAGATTCCAATTGTGGGCCCCACAAGCCCGTTTTAGACCCGATTTTTTATCCGTCTCCGAAAAATATAATTTTAGTGTCAATATATTCGTAATGACAAGGTGATTAACCTTTTGTTAGTGGGGAAGCATTTGGAGACCGTTCGAAGAGGAAAAGATCCGGTACCGTGAGTCGGAGCACGCGTGATCGGCTTTCAGGTAGGCTATGGCTTCTCCTTCGTGAGA